>NC_074678.1:41456970-41461970 GCF_029448725.1 Salvelinus fontinalis | reverse complement strand
CACACACACACACACACACACACACACACACACACACACACACACACACACACACACACACACACACACAGAGAGAGAGAGAGAAACACATCAAAGGGCTTTAGAGCAGATGATAGCATATTTCCAGGACACAGATAATTCACAGAGGGCTCAGTGCAGTAATTAGCATTGACAGGTGAAAATGTCTGTGAAAGGCTGAGATTGTAACAGTACAACCGTCCAGCGTAAAACACCAGGGCAACAGTACATCCATCCCCACTAACACCACATTAAGACCAAAAAGCACAAATATATTGCCTCATCCACGTTTAGCGCGCCGCCCGCTGTTTCCCTCCTGATACCCCTGATCCCCAGTGCTTTGACAAGGCATAATAAAAGGAGTATGAAGCGGCAGCATTGTGTGGGGGAACACAGTGTTGCATGCTGAGCGCTGTGTGAAGGGCGTACACTGCTGGGTCCCACGGTGCAGCAGCGCACCAGGCCCTATAGCGGGGAGTGCTGTGCATGCTAATGAGGCCATTATGTGGTGGAGATGGGCCGGCCGGGCGTGGACTCCCCTCCTCTATTGCCTTTACAGTGGGGATTTAACAGTATGTTAGGAGGCTACCTAACGGCAGCCAGTCACCAATGTCACATATGGCACAATGAGCAGACAGACAGGCAGACAGACAGACAGACAGACCAAGCAGACAGAGCAGACGCCGACTGCCGCCCCATATTTCACTCACACCAAAACCAGCAACAGTAACGTTATCAAGGCCTTGTAAAAAGAAAGATGGGGTGAAAGAGAAACAAAGAGAGGAAGCTCAACCAACCAGCGACATTTGTTCTGTAATTCTCCTGAGCGCCTTCATTAACGCAGCGGCTTGCGTTGTTTCTCTGAACACTGTGTTAGTTATTTAGGAGAACAAGTCACAGGGGGTTTAGACTCAAGCGTATGCAAATGCAATTAGGGCCATTTGCATACCCGTTAAGCAGATGGCGGGCGTTAAAAGCAGTCCGCAGTCGCCATCTTGGCTGAGCAGACAGCTGGCAGACAACGGCAGCCATTTTGTAGGCGCGCGGCACGGCGTTGCCAGGCTGAGACACAACGTGGCGCCTGTCTCTCTGTGCCAGCAGATTGACGCGGGACTCTTAATACTAATCTGTAAGCCACGCAACTACTCCACAATTCAATTACAGCATTATCACACCCTAGGGCATTAAGGTAAGCAATGCCCTGAAGGTAAGCAGCGAAAATAAAAGAGAATTGTCTGTGCTACATTGCTGTGTATACTGTATATTACTCAACAGCGATTATACAACGGTTGGTTTGGAATTCCCATTGCTAGAGCCTATCCTGCCCATGATATACTAGACAACATACACATGGCCAGTGCATTCATAAAAAGTGCCAACATTTACGCTGTTACCTAGCAACACACTACTACTACTACTACTACTACTACTACTTTTACAGATCCACTGTCTCATCTGCCCAGCCATGCAATTTATAAAACTTGATCTCCACTGTAAAAAGCATCTAGACATTATCTCAGGATTTGCAACATTGTTGTAATATTACTCTGTCCCATAGTAATGAACGTATTCCGCATCTTTTCTCAGCCAGTCGAAATCATGAATCAGCATCATTTTATGGATATATACAAAGAAATGTCAATAAAAAAACAGGTAAAACGAAATGAAATGCAGCTAGTTTTCTGTCTTTCCAACTTCAGTCTGAAGTGATTGTGTTAGCTGTGTGGTTGGCTAGCTAGCAAGGGTGGAAGACAGACCCTCCATAGCAACCATTTTTATATGCTACAATGTTCAACCAACGCTTGGGTACAGGGCAGTCAATACTTTACAGGGCTCCCGAGTGGCGCAGGGGTCTAAGGCACTACATCTCAGTGCTAGAGCCGTCAACCCAGACACCCTGGTTGGATTCCAGGCTGAACCACAACCGGCTGTGATTGGGAGTCCCATAGGGTGGCGCACAATTGTCCGGGGTAGGCCTCTCATGTATTATTGCTTAACTGTAGCCTGTCTTTGACGGTTTTATTTGGTTAAGACGATGAATATTCCTAACACATTTCACACAGCATTTTAAAATACACCCAGCAATTGTCACATGCCATGTCACATCTGTGTAAAAGGCTCAAACAATAGAACAGTGAAGCTGGAGGCCTGCTTACCAAGTGAAGTCTGCAACATTGTGTTGTTTGGAGATGTCACTCTGTGAAGGTGTTCCTGTTTCAGGTCCAAACTATCTCTGTCCCTTTTGTCCTCTCCAGCCCAGAAGTTTTCAATCCCTTTCTTCTCCAATGAAAAAAATGTAATTCACCTTTTTGTGTGTCCATACAGCACTTTCAGTCATTCTTATTTAATCAAATGTTTTCTATTTCTATGTATCTACAGATAGGGCTTCTTGTATAGAAGGTCTTTTCAAAGCTTCTTGTGTGGAGAGAATTGTTCAAATATGGAGGAGAAAAGTCACATGAAATAGTGGATACTGTTCAGGCCACTGTTCAGGGCACTGTTCAGGCCACTGTTCAGGCCACTGTTCAGGCACTATATGCTCACCGTCCTTTTCATCTCTCACTCAGGACTCGTTCACTCCTGAATATAGTTCAGCTGTACAGTGAATGGGTTATCAGGCACTACTAAATAACCGTCAGACAGTGAACGGTACTGTATTAAAACCAGCAACTCTTCCTTCTCCATACAGATCAATAACCTCTGCCACCTCCTCTGATAGTAACCTGAGTGGTGAGGAAGACAACTGGAGGCGAAAAAGATTTTCTCTGAATCTGCAGACGAGAGAAAAAAGTTCAAATTGTCCTTTTATCCTGGTTCATCAGATGTGGAGAGCATGGTGACTGTACAGTACATGCTTGGAGGGGGACTGACGAGAGAGCCCTGTTCAATTCAATATAAGAACTCTCGCTCAAACAGTCAGATGGAATGAGTAAGAATGAGTAATCAGAGAAAAAAGAAAAAAAAGACCTTTGACATCCGTTTTTTAGTCTCTCTCTTTCTCGCTGGCAAAGTTTTATCAAGTGGTCTTGGACCAGGAAAGCCCCTACGGCGGAACCACACATACAGACATGCTTACACACACACAGATAGAGAGAAAGCGGGTGGTTGAGGGTTAGGATCTGACTGATGTGCTCCATACAGTGGCTGGTTCTGGTCCTGCTACTAGAGGAGGAGGAGAGCGAGAGCTGGCAGCGCTGGGTCCCTGGGCTCTAGGGCCGGGGGCAGTGATGGGCGAACCCTGCTAGCCTCTCTCCTCCATATTGATTTGCTGCTCCGCTTTTCTGAGGAGCATCTTGCTAGCGGGGATGAGAGCCTGCCTCGCCTCCCCTTGCCTCGGCTCGCCTGCCCACTCTGCCGCTGCCTGGCTGGCCCCAGCCGGCTCCCTGAGAACCCGGCACGGAGCAGAGGGCCACGAGAAGAGAGGAGCCAGAGAGCCCATGGCCATCGACAGCTGGGTTCACCTGCTCCCTGGTTCATCATTCACTGCTTCCAAACAGGCATAATTCCTATGCTCTCCTTCTCTTCCTATTTTTCTCTCTGTTTCTCCTCCTCCTCCTGCAAACAACAAGAGACAGGGAGAAAGAAAAAGAGTTGAGCCTAACTTGCAGCATTTTGCCCACAGTATACAGATGTCAATCCTGTGCTTTGATCAGGGGGGGTGGGGGGGGGGGGGGGTGGCATCCTCTCAGTTTGTGATGTGAACTTCATCACCCCCTGAGTAAAGAAAAGCTGAAATGGGAGAATGTTGAGTTAAGTGTGTCAGGCAGGAAGAAACTGCCTGCCAAGTGTACTCTGAGCTATTACTCTGACGATTTCCCATTTCCCTCCACACAGCAGCCAGTGACAGCATTTGGCTGATGATGCCCCTCCACACAGCAGTCAGTGACATCATTTGGCTGATGATGCCCCTCCACACAGCAGTCAGTGACAGCATTTGGCTGATGATGCCCCTCCACACAGCAGCCAGTGACATCATTTGGCTGATGATGCCCCTCCACGCAGCAGTCAGTGACAGCATTTGGCTGATGATGCCCCTCCACACAGCAGCCAGTGACATCATTTGGCTGATGATGCCCCTCCACACAGCAGTCAGTGACAGCATTTGGCTAATGATGCCCCTCCACACAGCAGCCAGTGACAGCATTTGGCTGATGATGCCCCTCCACACAGCAGTCAGTGACAGCATTTGGTTGATGATGCCCCTCCACACAGCAGCCAGTGACATCATTTGGCTGATGATGCCCCTCCACACAGCAGTCAGTGACAGCATTTGGCTGATGATGCCCCTCCACACAGCAGTCAGTGACAGCATTTGGCTGATGATGCCCCTCCACACAGCAGTCAGTGACAGCATTTGGCTGATGATGCCCCTCCACACAGCAGTCAGTGACAGCATTTGGCTGATGATGCCCCTCCACACAGCAGCCAGTGACAGCATTTGGCTGATGATGCCCCTCCACACAGCAGCCAGTGACAGCATTTGGCTGATGATGCCCCTCCACACAGCAGTCAATGACAGCATTTGGCTGATGATGCCCCTCCACACAGCAGCCAGTGACAGCATTTGGCTGATGATGCCCCTCCACACAGCAGCCAGTGACAGCATTTGGCTGATGATGCCCCTCCACACAGCAGTCAGTGACAGCATTTGGATGATGATGCCCCTCCACACAGCAGCCAGTGACAGCATTTGGGCCTATTATAAAAATGACCATAGCGCTGGTGGAATTCATAAAAATGATCCTCAACAAAATACAGTCTTTACCAATAACAACCTACAGTATATCCCCAACCACAAAAGTCCACCAAGTTTGGGGTATTTTGCTATTGCCCCCCCAAATAACAAAAACTGTGCAATAGAGACAGGAAAACTCTGCTTCACGGCCTTAGCTATTTGGCACATATTGAATGT
The DNA here is from genome assembly GCF_029448725.1 of Salvelinus fontinalis. NCBI lineage: Eukaryota > Metazoa > Chordata > Actinopteri > Salmoniformes > Salmonidae > Salvelinus > Salvelinus fontinalis. Next base: position 41,457,040 of record NC_074678.1, on the reverse strand, counting down.
GGAAGAATGTGAGGGTGTTTGCCAGTGTCATTCTCTAAACTTTGTTAAAAAACACTTGTGCTTTTTGTAT
>NC_074678.1:39670287-39860172 GCF_029448725.1 Salvelinus fontinalis | reverse complement strand
GCTAGCATCAAACATTACCAACACTAACCCCTCATATGACCACGTCATGCATGGCTGACCATCTCATCGGTATCCTTAGTAAGAAAGAAATCAATAACTCATTCAAAAACATGACAATAATGTTATGTGGGCACGACCAAACCTATTCCCCCTCAGGAAACTGAAAAGATTTGGCATGGGTCCTCAGATCCTCAAAAGGTTCTACAGCTGCACCATCGAGAGCATCCTGACTGGTTGCATCACTGCCTGGTATGGCAACTGCTCGGCCTCCGACCGCAAGGCACTACAGAGGGTAGTGCGAACGGCCCAGTACATCACTGGGGCCAAGCTTCCTGCCATCCAGGACCTATATAACAGGCGGTGTCAGAGGAAGGCCTTAAAAATTGTCAAAGACTCCAGCCACCCTATTCATAGACTGTTCTCTCTGCTACTGCACGGAAAGTGGTACCGGAGCTCCAAGTTTAGGTCCAAGAAGCGCCTAAATAGCTTCTACCCCCAAGCCATAAGACTCCTGAACAGCTAATCAAATGGCTACCCAGACTATTTTCATACCGGTACCCCTTGTAAATAACCCATTATTGTTATTTTCCTGCTGCTATTTAAGCATTTGTTATTCTTATCTCTTATTTTTGGGGGGTATTTTCTTAAAACTGCATTGTTGGTTCAGGGCTTGTAAGTAAGCATTTCGGCGCATGTGACAAACAACAATTGATTTGATCCTGACAAGTTTCCCAGTCCCTGCCGTTGAAAAACATCCTCACAGCATGATGTTGCCATCACCATGCTTCACCATAGGGATGGTGCCAGGTTTCCTCCAGAAGTGATGCTTGGCATTCAGACCAGAGTTCAATCTTGGTTTCATCAGACATGAGAATCTTGTTTCTCATGGTCTGAGTCCTTTAGGTGCCTTTTGGCAAACTCCAAGCGGGCTGTCATGTGCCTTTTGGCTTCTGTTTGGCCACTCTACCATAAAGACCTGACTGGTGGAGTGCTGCAGAGATGGTCGTCCTTCTGGAAGGTACTCCCATCTCCACAGATGAACTCTGAAGCGCTGTCAGAGTGACCATCGGGTTCTTGGTCACCTCCCTGACCAAGGCCCTTCTCCCCCTGATTGCTAAATTTGGCTAGGCAGCCAGCTCTAGGAAGAGTCTGGGTGGTTCCAAACGTCTTCCATTCATGAATGATGGAGGCCACTGTGTTCTTGGGGACCTTCAATAATGCAGAACCCTGCCAAAGGTCTGTGCTTTGACACAATTTTGTCTCGGAGCACTACGGACAATTCTTTCGACCTCATGGCTTGGTTTTTGCTCTGACATGCACTGGACCTTATATAGATAGGTGTGCCTTTCCAAATCATGTCCAATCAATTGAATTTACCACAGGTGGTCTCCAATCATGTTGTAGAAATATCTCAAGGATGATAAATGGAAACAGGATGCACCTGAGCTCAATTTCAAGTCTCATAGCAAAGGGTCTGAATACATATGTAAATAAGGTATTTCAGATTTCTTTTAAATGAAATTTGCAAAAACTGTTTTTGCTTTGTCATTGTGGGGTATTGTGTGTAGATTGATGAGTATGTTTTTATAAATCCAGTTTAGAATAAGGCTATAACGTAACAAAATGTGGGAAAAGTCAAGGGGTCTGAATACTTCCCAAATGCACTGTATACAGTACCAGTCAAAAGTTTACACAGCTACTCATTCAAGGGTTATTCTTTATTTTTACTATTTTTTACACTGTAGAATAATAGGGAAGACATCAAAACTGTGAAATAACACAAATAGAATCATGTAGTAACCAAAAAAGTGTTAAACAAAAAACCCTGACTGGTACTGTATATATGCTATATGTTTCTAATAGTAATTGTCATGGGTTTGTATATGTTGACTTATAAAAACAATATGAAACCTAATAGGAAAACATTTATTTTGTAGAGATTACATTGTCAGAACATGCACTTTTCTTACAATATTCATAGATTACTCATATAATTCATATACACTATATACACAAAAGTATGTGGACACCCTTTGTAATTATTGGATTTGGCTATTTCAGCCACACCCGTTGATGACAGGTGTATAAATCGAGCACATAGCAATGCAATCTCCATAGACAAACATTGGCAGCAGAATGGCCTTACTGAAGAGCTCAGTGACTTTCAACGTGGCACTGTCATAGGATGCCACCTCTCTAACAAGTCAGTTCGTAAAATTTCTGCCCTGCCAGAGCTGCCCCGGTCAACTGTAAGTGCTGTTATTGTGAAGTGGAAACGTCTAGGAGCAACAACTGCTCAGCCACAGAGTGGAAGGCCACACAAGCTCACAGAACGGGGCCGCTGAGTGCTGAAACGCGTAGCGCGTAAAAATTGTCTCGGTTACAACACTCACTGCCAAGTTCCAAACTTCCTCTGGAAGCAACTTCAGCAGAATAACTGTTCGTCGGGAGCTGAAATGGGTTTCCATGGCCGAGCAGCCGCACACAAACCTAAGATCCCCATGCGCAATGCCAAGTGACAGATGGAGTGGTGTAAAGCTCGCCGCCATTGGACTCTTGAGCAGTGGAAACGTGTTCTCTGGAGTGATGAATTATGCTTCACCATCTGGCAGGAGAAGGCTACCTGTCCCAATGCATGGTGCCAATTGTTAAGTTTGGTGGAGGAGGAATAATGGTCTGGGGCTGTTTTTCATGGTTCAAGCTCTTTAGTTCCAGTAAAGGGAAATCTTAATGCTACAGCATACAATGACATTCTAGACGATTCTATGCTTCCAACTTTGTGGCAACAGTTTGGGGAAGGCCCTTTCCTGTTTCAGCATAACGTACACAAAACGAGTTCCATACAGAAATGGTTTGTCGAGATCAGTGTGGAAGAACTTGACTGGCCTGCACAGTGCCCTGACCCTAAGTCCATCGAACACCTTTGGGATGAACTGGAATGCAGACTGTGAGCCATGCCTAGTGGCTAAATGGATGCAAGTCCCTGCAGAAATGTCCCAAAATCTAGTGTAAAGCCTTCCCAGTAGAGTGGAGGCTGTTATAGCAGCAAAGGGGGGACCAACTCCATATTAATGCCATAATTTGGAATGAGATGTTCGATGAGCAGGTGTTCACATACTATTGGCCATGTAGTGTATTTTGTCTCATATATGTAATACCATATCTATGTAGGAAAATCACAACAATCATGTATTTAATTGTGTTAGTCACAAAATACATATAAGTTAACACACACAGAAATACAAAACTGACATATAAGGCAAAACATTAAAAAATCTTAACAGACACATTTTGTACAAAAGATCTTCTGCCATATAAGATTCTTAGTTGATTGTCATTATTATTTTCTATATAGGTAAGTACATGACCCACTTCATAAAGGACAGAGATGCTCTTCCATTTCATGCCTTTAAAGCACACAATGTCCACAATAGGCAAACGTCCATTCATCAGTGTCTTAATAATGTATGTTAGTCAGGGTTCCATGTATGAAAGTCCATACGGCAGGAGAGCTCAAGTGTAACCAATGGTCAGCATTTTGACCAATTTCTGTCCATTGAAGTCCATTCAGGCCGCAACCATGATATCATGGAACGTTAGACTCTAGACTGGCTACCAATGTCCCATGCACAGCAGACTGCTACCCCAGCCATAGTGAACTAGTTCAGGATGCTTCAAAGACTGTGAAAGGTGAAGGTATATCTTGTTATTACTCCCAGCCAGCAGATATGATCTATACAAATAGTGAAGTTATAGTGGGGAGAAAGCCTGATAGACATAATGTGTGTGTCAAAAGACCCACATTCCCACCACTAACAGAGGATTACCTGTTTGAAAAAGTCCTATCCTTCATGACATCTTCAGATGCAGTCAATTCTCGATTCAACCTTCGGGGTAAACGTGGGGGGAATTCAAATGTGGTATTGCATCGCCCCCTGCTGCAAGTTTTAGGGAATGAAAGTCTCTCTAGTGCACAAGGTACACACCTCACTCTCTGCGTCACACCCTGATCTGTTTCACCTGTCCTTGTGCTTGTCTCCACCCCCCCTCCAGGTGTAACCCATCTTCCCCATTATCCCCTGGGTACTTATACCTGTGTTCTCTATGGCCAATTTGTCTTGTTCATTCAAGTCAACCAGTGGTTTCTCTCAGCGCCTGCTTTTTCCCCAGTCTCGCTTTCCCTAGCCGTCCTGGTTTTGACCCTTGCCTGTCCTAACTCTGAGCCCGCCTGCATAACCACTTTGCCTGCCCTTGACCCTGCCTGCCGTCCTGTACCTTTGCCCCTACTCTGGATTATCGACTCCTGCCTGCCATAACCTGTCGTTTGCCTGCCCCTGTTGCTGTAATAAACATTGTTACTTCAACACAGTCTGCACTTGGGTCTTACCTGAAATGTCGTACTGTGAGGTAAGCATGGTATTTGTGAAAGGGCCATCAGTTCCAGCACTGCAGCCAAGAGACCGAAACTTCAACAGACACAAGGACATGCATGCTACAAGCACCCCAAAACAAGAGGCTAGGCAAGGACTTCTGGGTGGGGTGTTTGTCAGTGCCTATCACTTCGGATTAGAAACTGTCCGTGATCAGCTACTTTATATCAGAAACAGCCTGTGATAGTCCTCTGCGGATGTAAAACAAAGAACAAATGACATTTCTGAACTACTTTAATCTTTGTGTTTTGTTAAATAATGAATCATTGAATGGCAGGTGTTTTTTGTAGAGGGGAAAGCCAAAACACGTCCTTGTGTTAACTCGCATGTGTGGGATCCAGGGTATCTGCAGCTGGGTGAAGCTTTGTCTAATGATAATAATATTATAATCAATATCACTCACACTTCCTAATAGAAATGTCATATTACCATAAAAGAAAATAAGATTAACATCCAAGAAGAAAACATGAGAATGTTGGAGGAAAAACATGTCTGAGAAAAATGACATACAGTAGGCCTATGCACTGAAATTCCTTCCACTTGACCTAAAGTAGTCAGGGTGGAGTTGTTTTATTTCCTTCCACTTTTGTTAAAATGATGAGTCTACAGTATTAATCAAATCACTCACTTCCTCAATACAGGTGGCTGCCATTCCCTGACCCATTTGGACAACATGTGCCACCACGTGAACCATAGTTACCTCTCATCAGCAAGGTTGGATGAATGATAGTAACCTGACAGGCAAATCCTTCATATATACAATCATTGTGCAAATCACATTCTGAAGGATATCTTCACACTTGCATAGGTCATGCCATTTGTCTTGGCAGTGGCCATATATGGGCAATTCCATGGTGCAAGGATAGCCCAAACAGGTCATTTTGGGCAAGGATGTCTGGCATATCTTCAAAATTTGTATCCAAAATAATTACTTAAAAAGAATTATTAAAGTTGTGAAATGTTTGACATTTTGGCCATTCCCAGGCCTTCTCCAATGATATGTCTGTAGATGCAAAAAAGCCAGAAAACTTACTGTGTGTTTAGGTTAAGAATACACCTTTTTACACGAATTTATGGACAAAGAAAAATATTAACATAAATATCTCAAGTACCCTTTTTGATGTTCTTAATTATTAGACATCTTGTTGTAAAGATATTCTACAAATAAATCACATTTCCAGTGGGCTCTCTGCTACTGTCACACCCTGACCTTAGAGATCCTTATTATTCTCTATATTTGGTTAGGTCAGGGTGTGACTCGGGTGGGAAATTCTATGTTTTCTGTTTCTTTGTTTTTGGCCGAGTGTGGTTCCCAATCAGAGGCAGCTGTCTATCGTTGTCTCTGATTGGGGATCATACTTAGGCAGCCCTTTTTCCCACCATTAGGTTGTGGGATCTTGTTTTCTGTTTAGTTACTGTTGCCTGACAGAACTGTGTGTTTTCGTTTTCTATTTTGTTTTGTTTGAGTGTTTTTTTAAATTAAAATCATGAACACTTTCCACGCTGCGCCTTGGTCTACTCTTTCTACCACCAACGAGAGCCGTTACAGCTACTTTTGAAGTGAGAGCTACGGAAATTTGACATGTTTGAAGAATATAGCGTTACAAACAATATGTCTAAAAATACTTTTGAGATAATTATGTAATATTTTAAATTATCCATAAATTAATGTAAATGAATTGAACGCTTAATCTAAACACTACTCATATTTCAAAACAACGGTAACATTTTAGATGACAAAAAATCTGGCCTAGTAGCATTTACAGACACATAATTTAAGTGTCTTAAAGAAGGCCTGAGTAAGGCCAAAATGACACAAATTTCACAACTTTAATACATAATTTCTCAATAATCATATAGACTTCAAATGTATGCCAAACATTCTTCCCCCAAAGGACCTTTCTATGGAATTAATTTCAGGAAGATCCAAAACCTCAAATATATTTAGGCCATCCTGGCATGGAATTGCCCACATACATTAATCTAGTTGTCCGGTGCTGACACTGAACATGACAGGTTCGGATAATTAGGTTAAGGTTAGGAAAAGGGTTAGGGTGAGCTAAAATGTTCCCTGCTATATCCAGGCCTGCCCTGAGAACAGTCTTGGTTTCCACTAATGCGATTCTGTGCTGTTTACGTTCTTCCTCCTAAATAAAATAGCCACTGTCCTAAAGAAACCCCACAAAGACGGAGAACAATGGATAGAGAGAGGAACTGAAGAGACAACTCCAGAGGAGGATGAATAAGCATATTGGGCTCAAGGAAGTGAGAATTGGGAAGAGTTCCTTCCACTTTTTTTTTTAAACCTGTCAGATATTTTGTTGTTGAATTTTTTTAAGATCATAGATAAGTCAGAAAAATGTTGTCAATGTAAAGTATCTGTTTGCGTATGGATTCTCTGTATTGTTCACCAGTCAGAAATATGAACAATTATGTGCCATTTGGTAAGGAATAAATGTAGGGGTCAATGCAACACAATTTGTACAGTACTTGTACAGGTCGAAGGTTGTCTGTCACACTATCAGCTTTTCACCTTATTTCTTCAACATTGACTGGTTCATTCTGTGCAACATTTCACCCTTGAGGATTCTAGTTGGGCACATTTCATTAGAGACGGGCAGTCACCCCAGTCTGCAGTTTTTCTTAACTCAGACCAGAGATGAGGCAATGGCATTAATTTCACTTGTCATTTTTTGCACATAAAAAAAAGCCAGACATTGCACTTTGCATATTTCTGTCACTCATTATTACAAAATAACTACATAACTAATTAAAACAAAATTATCCATTATCTCCTTATTACAAGAAAGATAACTTCCTAACTAGGGGTGTCCCGACATGGCCATACTTGTATTTGTAATCATATCCGTAAATTGATAGTTGATAGTTGGATAGGATGATACTCGTGATGGGAGAAAACGTAAGTGTTGTAATATGCCTAAGTAGATGTTGGCTAAATACCTCTCTGCATGTTCACACTGCAACAAAGATGCACATTAGAAGCAGCACATAGGAGGGATGTATAGCCTACGTTACAGCCTTATTCCAAAATTGAATATAAAAAAGATGTATATATATTATCATCAATCTACACACAATACCCCATAACGACAAAGCGAAAACAGGTTTTTAGACATTTCTTTCAAATGTATGTGTATATATATATATATATATATATATATATATATATATATATATATACACACACACATTTGAAAAAATGTCTAAAAACCTGTTTTCGCTTTGTCGTTATATATATATATATATATACAGTGGGGAGAACAAGTATTTGATACACTGCCTATTTTGCAGGTTTTCCTACTTACAAAGCATGTAGAGGTCTGTAATTTTTATCATAGGTACACTTCACCTGTGAGAGACGGAATCTAAAACAAAAATCCAGAAAATCACATTGTATGATTTTTAAGTAATTAATTTGCATTTTATTGCATGACATAAGTATTTGATACATTAGAAAAGCAGAACTTAATATTTGGTACAGAAACCTTTGTTTGCAATTACAGAGATCATACGTTTCCTGTAGTTCTTGAACCAGGTTTGCACACACTGCAGCAGGGATTTTGGCCCACTCCTCCATACAGACCTTTTTTCCTTGGTCAACTTTTTGGGGAAGCCTGGCTTCCCTTGGCATCCATGAATACACACCACTGCTGATAGCAGTTTGTCGGATGACGATATCTCGAGAGATGTCACCAGCTGTCTACTACCTCAGATACAGATAAAGTGACTGGCAGATGTGATCAACAGAGATAGTATCATGGATAGATAGTACACACGTTTTGATTGGTTTACAGTTTAGTACTCATTGGCGTCTGCCTGTCCAGCTAGCAAACATAAAAGTAAGTATTTTGAAAAGATTCGCAAGAATTGACAGTGCCAACGAATGGAAATGTGTTCAGAAGAAATACATATACACAATATGTAAAATACAGCTCCTCCCTCGACAGAACCTTACGAAAAAGCACTATAGCATTCCTATAAGATTCTAATAAGAAATTGTACGTTTTTTTAAAATAATACCCTATAGTTAGCTTAAAGTATGCTATGATATTATTTTGCTGTGAAAATACTATAGAAAGATTATAGGAGTCTCCATAGTATTTTTGACCTATAATAACATCAAAATATCCAATAAGATTTCAATAGTATAAATAATATGCAGTATCTCTATCTATCTATCTATCTATCTATCTATCTATCTATCTATCTATCTATCTATCTATCTATCTATCTATCTATCTATCTCTATAGTATCTCCATAGTATTCTTATGAATTTAAATAGCGTTCCTGTATTATTTTCTATAGTATTCCCCTGAAGTTATTGGAAGCATTCCAATAGACTATTTCTGTCGGGTTTGTAATAGTATTCTAATTGAGGTGATGAAACTTATCGAAGAAAAAACATTTCCTGCAAGCAAAAAAAGAAAGCCAACAAATATTTATTTTATATGCCAACATGGGTATAGCCAGGTTACTTTTAAAGTAGTGTGAATTTTTGGGATGGATACTTGAATCCATTAAAAACATGTTGCATCTTACTAAAAACTGACCAGTAATATTGATGTTAATATATTTTTTATTTAAAAAAACATCTATTCCACTGAACATGTACAATTCCACTGAACCACATGTACAATACAATATATAAGTGATGGCCCTTGCATCACTGATGTATGTCCCTGATAAGTTATAAATAAGTGATACTATTAGAATCACAGATTCAATGACATACAACACACATTCTGTGATCTCCAACTATTGCTCAATTCCAGTGAAACTAAATGCATGTGTTTTAACTGGAAGCTGCACGTCCTTAACATTTCCTCACACTGGACGGACCTGAATTAAAGTATGTTGATGCTTTTCTTGGCCAGGTCACCATTGCAAATGAGAATCAGCTCTCATTATCAATCAGCTCAATAACATCAACCAGCTCTCTAAAAAACAGCCATAAGTAATCTCTCTCATAAGTGTATAGCACAGGTGTCAAACTCATTCCACGGAGGGCCGAGTGTCTGCGGGTTTTCGCTCCTCCCTTGTACTTGATTGATGAATTAACATCACTAATTAGTTAGGAACTCCCCACACCTGGTTGTCTAGGGCTTTATTGAAAGGAAAAACCAAAAACCTGGAGACACTAGGCCCGCCGTGGAATGAGTTTGACACCCCTGGTGTATGGCATAGGGACAAGCCAGCCATCCATCAATACATTTACACTTGATATCTTCCAAAGAAAAAGCTTTTTTTTGTCTCGACTTTCACACACTTTTTTTGATGAGATAGATTGCGGCCTAGTTTTAATTACATATGGTTGAACCACAACAATGGGAATAGTGTCACGACTAGTCGGTCCCTCTCCTTGTTCGGGCGGCATTCGGCGGTTGACGTCACCAGCCTTTTAGCCATCGCCGAGCCACTTTTCATTTTCCATTTGTTTTGTCTTTGTCTTACACACCTGGTTTCAATTCCCCAATTACTTGTTCATTATTTAACCCTCTGTTCCCCCATGTCTGTTTGTGAGTAATTGTTTGTATGTAGTACGGTCTGTTTATGTGGGCTCTCTTTTTTTTGTATTGCATTTGTATATGTTGAGTAAAGTACGTTTATTTACTCATATCTGCTGTCCTGCGCCTGACTCCTCTACAACAGCTACACACAGACCTCATTACAAATAGGTTGACATAAGCAGTTTGTTTGACAAATGCAATTCAGTCTAACAAAGAAAAAGAACAGCAGTTGTGCACAACATCCATTTTTGAACATGACTGAGGTATTACATGACTGAGGTATTACATGACTGAGGTATTACATGACTGAGGTATTACATGACTGAGGTATTACATGACTGAGGTATTACATGACTGAGGTATTACATGACTGAGGTATTACATGACTGAGGTATTACATGACTGAGGTATTACATGACTGAGGTATTACATGACTGAGGTATTACATGACTGAGGTATTACATGACTGAGGTATTACATGACTGAGGTATTACATGACTGAGGTATTACATGACTGAGGTATTACATGACTGAGGTATTACATGACTGAGGTATTACATGACTGAGGTTTTGTAGTTAGTTGTGTGATAAACAATCCATAAATGCATCGTCCGTGTGACTCCACAGGCTGGGACGGGACAGATCCGGTAATTAGTTATTCTACAGCAAGGTTTACCTAAGCTGTGAGGTGAAGAGGTACAGATTTTCCAAGAGTTTTGAGGGAGCAAGAGATTTTTTCTCCTTTCCATCTCCTGTCTGCAAGCTTTGTAAGGACTATACCGAACTCTGACTCTGGGTGAAATCCTAAAACACTAAGACGTTTTGGAAATGTCCCGCCAAAGAAGGAAAAGCTGGCAAATTTGTTATGGAACACACTGCGTCGCATGGAAAAGAGATTTCAAACTTGAATCGTTACCCTCAAATGTAAACTATGACGTTGCCCAGAGAGGCCCCCAGTTCAGTACACTATCAGTCAGGTGGATTAGCTGATGACAATTGAAAGAAAAATGTTCTTGTCCATATAATTCTTCAATTTTCTTGACAAAGAGGACTAAAGAAATGTTAGCTAATCTAAGGTCACGCTGTGAAATAGATCGTTGAAGCAAAATATATATATATTTTGTGTAGAAATGGAGCCAGAAGGATGCCAGGCAGAATAGTGATTGAATAAAACAGAAAAAATGCACGACACTCCGATGCGTTCTAAAATTGTCTCGTATGCGGTGATCACGGTATTCTTGTGATTTCCTTTGGTGGCTTGAGATTTAGCAGTATAACAACTAATTCTGTAACGTGTCCAAATAAAGAGACAGAAGTTGTCGAGTTATGCCGAGGAGAACAAAATGCATGTATCAGACACAAAACCAAACACAATGTAGAACAATGGAAGCAAAAACAGTTGACAACCCCTTTACACCATTTTGCGGAATGTCAGTGCGAGCAGTATGAAATGCATTATCCTTAAATTGATTGTGTGATCTTTCAATTTGCAGTTGTTGACTGTAAGGACAGGATCTCACATATCCTCTGCCTTTGGGGACAACTTTACCAGGGTGCAAGCAACAGTCACAACCATATTCACCATTGAATTGCTTACAGTAACGAAGGACTGGCCTGGCAATTGCATCTAAGGAACAAATCAAGGAGAAGACATTTGTCCTCTGTTTTGGGCTAAATTGCAACATTCATCAATAAAATGTTTTAAAAAGGTATCCATTCTGGGTTTTTCTGGGCCAAACCAAAGTCCTGCAACCATCACATTTTCTTTCCGATGTATGTAAGGCAGTTCATTTATGGTAAATTGAAGTGGCCAAACTGAGTAATTTGAGGAGTTAAAAATGGGTACTCCTTCACATTTCCAGGTTAATGTTAATCAGCAGAAAGCCTCTTCTCTTTTGGTAATGTCTGGTACATCTTTCCATCCATGACATCCTCGATTTCATATTATTCATCCTTCACCGTTTCCTCAAAATAACCATTCCATGGTTCTCCAGTGTATCTCGCCGAAGTTCCCTCAAAGGTATTGACAAAAATAAATGTTTAGTTTCTCTGATGAAGGACGTTCCACGATGTGAGCAATTTGTGTCTTTGGGTTGCTTTCCTAAGTAATTTTGGCATTCATCACAAAATAAATGAGAGACAGCTGTCAGGGCTGGATTACCCAAAAACGTTTTGAAGAGATATTTAGATGATGGAACCAAGTTGGGGACAAGCAAATTCAGCAAGGCAAGTAGGTCTATCAGGGCAGTTCCAGTCAGGTGATGATGCAGAACAGGGAGCATTAATGTCATAAGGTGTTGCCCCTTTGTTACTGATTCCCCAGGGTACTGATGCTTACTGATGCCCCACAGAACATTATCTAACTAAAATACTTGACTTGACCTTATATTGACAGCAGTCTACTCCCAGATCCCCCCCTCAACCTTTCCCTCCCATTAACCTCCCCCTGTCTCCACCCTAGGTGCCACGTGGTCTCCCATCTCTTTCATAGCTGGACCCCGCCACATAAATCCTCTTTGTCAAGACAGGTGAATTAAGAGCTACACTCTGGCCTGGCTTTGGCTTCAAGGTGGGTCACAGTTACAATCCCCTTTGCTTCCACCCACCTCAATTATCTACTAGGGTCTTCACATCTTGAGGCGCTCATATTACTATCTATATTATAGGGTACGAAGCATGTGTTTTTACTCACCAATATAACAAGACAGTGTGGTCAAAGACTTGGTAACTTAGTTGTAGTCACTATCTGGTTACCTATTACATATTTATTAACTTATTTCTGGATATCTTTTAAACTACACACAATGCACTATTTCTCAATGTCACATGGATGATCTAATCTGTGCTACCAAGTTGAATGTTAGCTCAGAAAATGCTCTATATATACAAAAGTATGTGGACACCCCTTCAAATGAATGGATTTGGCTTTTTCAGCCACACCCGTTGCTGATAAAATCGAGCACGCCGCCATGCAATCTCCATAAACAAACATTGGCAGTAGAATGGCCTTACTGAAGAGCTCAGTCACTTTTAACGTGACATTGTCATAGGATCCCACCTTTCCAACAAATCAGTTCGTCAAATTTCTGCCCTGCTAGAGCTTCGCCGAACTGTAAGGGCTGTTATTGTGAATTGGAAACGTCTAGGACCAAGAACGGCTCAGCCACGAAGTGATACGCGACACAAGCTCACAGAATGGGAACGTTGAGTGCTGAAACGCACAGTGCGTACAAATCGTCTGTCCTCAGTTGCAACACTCACTACCGAGTTCCAAACTGCCTTTGGAAGCAACGTCAGCACAAGAACTGTTCGTCGGGAGCTTCATGAAATGGGTTTCCATGGCCAAGCAGCCGCACACAAGCCTAAGATCACCATGCACCATACCAAGCATCGGCTGGAGTGGTGTATTGGACTCTGGAGGAAGCGCGTTCTCTGGAGTGATTAATCACGCTTCACCATCTGGCAGTCCAACAGATTAATCTGGGTTTGGCGGATGCCAGGAGAAAAGTTTAGTGGAGGAGGAATAATGTTCTGGGGCTGTTTTTCATAGTTCAGGCCCCTTAGTTCCAGTGAAGAGAACTCTTAACGCTACAGCGTACAAAGACATTCTAGATGATTGTGTTCTTTCAACTTTGTGGCAACAGTTTGGGAAGGCCTTTCTGGTTTCAGCATGACAATGCCCCTGTTCACAAAGCGAGGTCCATACAGAAATGTTTTGTCAAGATCAGTGTAGAAAAACTTGACTGGCTTGCACAGAGTCCTGAACTCAACCCCATCAAACCCCTTTGGGATGATTTGGAACAACGACTGCCAGCCAGGCCTAATCGCCAAACATCAATGCCCAACCTCACTAATGCTCTTGTGGCTGAATGGAAGCAAATCCCCGCAGCAATGTTCCAACATCTAGTGGAAAGCCTTCCCAGAAGAGTGGAGGCTGTTATAGCAGCAAAGGTGGGACCAACTCCATATTAATGCCCATGATTTTGGAATGAGATGTTCGATGAGCAGGTGTCCACCAGTGGAGGCTCCCAAGAGGAGGAAGTTGAGGACCATCATCCTCATTGAATTTCATAAAAATAGTGAAACATTAAAAAGTGTATCCTTTTTAGATAAAACTATACTAAATATATTCACATCACCAAATAATAAATTAAAACGTACTGTTTTGCAATGAAGGTCTACAGTAGCCTCAGCAGCACTCTGTAGGGTAGCACCATGGTGTAGCCGGAGGACAGCTAGCTTCTGTTCTCCTCTGGGCACATTGACTTCAATACAAAACTTAGAAGGTTCATGGTGGTCACCCCCTTCCATAGACTTACACAGTAATTATCACAACTTCCGGAGGACATCAAATAAAAAATAATGAACAGGACCAAGACTTTAAGGTTGCAAGTACAAAAAAAAAAGACGTTGTGACATAATTTACATACAAGCCATACTGCCCCGTGTTACCGATCGCTGTGGCAGAGAGGCGGAATCCTTCACAGAGGCAAATACCTGTTCTGAAAAGGTAACAAAACAATTGGAATGACTCACGAATTGGAATGACTCACGAAGAGCTCTTTGTAGTACCTCGTCTGTTCTCCTTTTTGTTTTATCAACTTTTAGGCATGTTCTCTGTGAAGTAGGCTTTGGGAGTTTTGTAACTTTTTACACATTGGCAGGCTAGCTGACGGACATCTGGAATATATCTATTTGGGATTTCTTTGATTCTCCATCGGCCGGTGAAGTGCCCGCCTCCCTGGCTTTGGTAGCTAACTCAGCCTCAGCAAATAGTCCGGGTAGCCATTTGATTAATTTCTTCAGCAGTCTTATGGCTTGGGGTAGAAGCTGTTAAGGAGCCTTTTGGACCTAGACATGGCGCTCCGGTATCGCTTGCCGTGCAGTGGTAGCGAGAACAGTATATGACTTGAGTGGATGGAGTCTTTAACAATTTTTGGGGTCCTTCCTCTGACACCGCCTAGTATAGAGGTCCTGGATGGCTGGAAACTTGGCCTCAGTGATGTACTGGGCCGTACGCACTACCCTCTGCGACTTACGGTCAGATGCCGAGCAGTTGCGATACCAGGCGGTGATGCAACCGGTCAGGATGCTCTCGATGGTGCAGCTGTAGAGCGTTTTGAGGATCTGGGGACCAATGCCAAATCTTTTCAGTCTCCTGAGGGGGGAAAAGACGTTGTCGTGCCCTTTTCACCACTGTCTTGGTGTGTTTGGACCATGACAGTTTGTTGGTGATGTGGACATCAAGGAACTTGAAACTCTCGATCCCCTCCACTACAGCCCTGTCGATGTGAATGGGAGCGTGTTCGGCACTCCTTTTCCTTTAGTCCACGATCAGCTCCTTTGTCTTGCTCATGTTGAGGGAGAGGTTGTTGTCCTGGCACCACACTGCCAGGTCTCTGACCTCCTCCCTATAGACTGCCTCATCGTTGTCTGTGATCAGGCCTACCACCGTTGTGTCGTCAGCAAACGTAATAATGGTTTTGGAGTCGTGCTTGAACAGGGAGAACAGGAGGGGAGTGATGTGAGCCATGACCAGCCTTTCAAAGCACTTTCAGAGTACTACGGGGAGGTAGTCATTCAGGCAGGTTACCTTGGCGATCTTGGGCACAGGGACTATGATGGTCTGCTTTAAACATATAGGTATTACAGACTCGGTCAGGGAGAGGTTGAACATTTCAGTGAAGACATTTGCTAGTTGGTACGTAAATGCTCTCAGTACACGTCCTGGTAATCCGTCAGGCCCAAAAGCATTGTGAATGTTGACCTGTTTAAAGGTCTTTCTCACATCTGAAAACATGTAGGCGTTGGAGGGTATGGCTGCCGTTTTCCTGGCTCCTAACCAGCTATTTAGTTTGTTTTTTTGCATATTTTGTAACTCATTTTGTACATGTTGCTGCTACGGTCTCTTATGGCCGAAAAGATCTTCTGGACATCAGAACAGCGATTACTCACCTCGACCCGGACAAAGATTTTTTCTTTAATGATTCCAACGCGAAGGATATACTGCTTCCCGGAGACCAGGCACTAATCCCCGTCATTCACATGAATAAAAGATGGGACTACAGGGGGCAGAGTTCTGGGTGCCTTGTGAAAATTTGCTGGCGATTGAGTAAACCACCCCTACCCTCTGTATTATTGGCAAACGTGCAATCATTGGAAATCAAACTGGACGATTTAAGATTAAGAATATCCTACCAACGGGACATTAAAAACTTTCACAGAGACTTGGCTGAACGACGACACGGATTATATAGAACTGGCTGGCTTCTCTGTTTTTCAGCAGGACAGAGCAACTACGTCTGACGAGGGGTGGGTGTGTGTGTCTAATTGTCAATAACTGCTGGTGTGCGATGCCTAATATTAAAGAAGAATACCTCATGATAAGCTGTAGACCATACTATTTACCATGAGAGTTCACATCTACAGTTGAAGTCGGAAGTTAAATACATCTTAGCCAAATACATTTAAACTCTGTTTTTCACAATTCCTGACATTTAATCCTGGGTAAAAATGCCCTGTCTTAGGTCAGTTAGCATCACCACTTTATTTTAATGTGAAATGTCAGAATAATAGAGAGAATGATTTATTTCAGCTTTTATTTCTTTCATCACATTCCCAGTGGGTCAGAAGTTTACATACACTCAATTAGTATTTGGTAGCATTGCCTTTAAATTGTTTAAATTGGGTCAAACGTTTCGAGTAGCCTTACACAAGCTTCCCACAATAAATACGGTGAATTTTGGCACATTCCTCCTGACAGAGCTGGTGTAACTGAGTCAGGTTTGTAGACCTCCTTGCTCGCACACGCTTTTTCAGTTCTACCCACAAATTCAGGGCTTTGTGATGGCCACTCCAATACCTTGATTTTGTTGTCCTTAAGCCATTTTGCCACAACTTTGGAAGTATGCTTTGGGTCATTGTCCATTTGGAAGACCCATTTGCAACCAAGCTTTAACTTCCTGACTGATGTCTTGAGATGTTGCTTCAATATATCCACATAATTTTCCATCCTCATGATGCCATCTATTTTGTGAAGAACACCAGTCCCTCCTGCAGAAAAGCACCCCCACAACATGATGCTGCCACCCCCGTGCTTCACGGTTGGGATGGTGTTCTTCGGCTTGCAGGCGTCCCCTTTTTCCTGCAAACATAACGATGGTCATTATGGCCAAACAGTTATATTTTTGTGTCATCAGACCAGAGGACATTTCTCCAAAAAGTACGATATTTGTCCCCATGTGCAGTTGCAATCCGTAGTCTGGCTTTTTATAGCGGTTTTGAAGCAGTGGCTCCTTCCTTGCTGAGCGGCCTTTCAGGTTATGTCGATATAGGACTCGTTTTACTATGGATCTAGATACTTTTGTATCTGTTTCCTCCAGCAACTTCACAAGGTCCTTTGCTGTTCTGGGATTGATTTGCACTTTTCGCACCAAAGTACGTTCATCTCTAGGAGACAGAACGCGTGTCCTTCCTGAGTGGTATGACGGCTGTGTGGTCCCATGGTGTTTATACTTGCTTAGTTTGAAGGTAGGTCTTGAAATACATCCACAGGTACACCTCCAATTGTCTCAAATTATGTCAATTAGCCTATCAGAAGCTTCTAAAGCCATGACATAATTTTCTGGAATTTACAAGCTGTTTAAAGGCACAGTCAACTCAGTGTATGTAAACTTCTGACTAGAGGTCGACCGATTATGATTTTTCAATGCCGATAAATATATATATATCATACACACGCACACATTTTTGTAATAATGACAATTGCAACAATACTGAATGAACAATGAACACTTTTATTTTAACTTAATATAATACATAAATACACACACGCACACAGCTCTGAAGTGACAATGATACTTAAGAGTCTGCTTAGGAGACAAATACTCTCAACTGTTTGAATAAAAATAGTTTAAGTTACCTGTGATGAATGTTGAAAACAAAAACTTAAATTTCTATAGGCAGGAAATCCTATTTTAATAATGGGCATGGTAAGAATTGACAACCAAAGTGCGAGTCATAATTCCCATGACACCAAGCAAAATCTGAAAAGCGGTTCCTTCATTTATTCCATAGGATATTTTTAGATTCACTTAAAATAAGGTCTGTGTTTCGTGTAGGCTTACATCACCGTGACAATTTTATAACTGTGTAGATTTCCATAGGACAAGGTAACTCTGATCAATATTGGCTAAATATAAGCGAAGATAAAAACATTTGTAGAGTGGATTTATGAAAATATGTTGACAAGCGTTACCTTATCCTAGTGAGATTTACACGGGTATCAAAACGTCAAGGCGGTTTAAGCCTGCACGAAACACAGAGCTTATTTGAAGTAGATCAAGACATTCTCTATGGAAGACATGAACGGTAAAATAACGAAGGAACCCCTTTCAAATTCAGCCGCAAGTTATTACAGGAATTATAACGCGTCGACTATTTCTCTCTAAACCATATACCTTTGACTAATCCGGAAACTATCACCTCGAAAACAAAACGTTTATTCCGTTCCGTATTTTATCTAACGGGTGGCATCCATGAGTCTAAATATTCCTGTTACATTGCACAACCTTCAATGTTGTCATAATTACGTAAAGTTCTGGAAAATTAGTTCGCAAAAAGCCAGGCGGCCCAAACTGTTGCATTTACCCTGACTCTGCGTGCAATGAACGCAAGAGAAATGACACAATTTCACCTGGTTAATATTGCCTGCTAACCTGGATTTCTTTTAGCTAAATATGCAGGTTTAAAAATATATACTTGTGTATTGATTTTAAGAAAGGCATTGATGTTTATGGTTAAGTACACATTGGAGCAATGACAGTCATTGATTGATTGTTTTTTAAAAGATAAGTTTAATGCTAGCTAGCAACTTACCGTAGCTTACTGCATTCGCTAACAGGCAGGCTCCTCCTGGAGTGCAATGTAATCAATGCAAGATTGGATCCCCCGAGCTGACAAGGTTAAAAATGTGTCGTTCTGCCCCTAAACGAGGACGTTCCTAGGCCGTCATTGAAAATAAGAATGTGTTCTTAACTGACTTGTCTAGTTAAATAAAGATTAAATAAATATTTATATATATATTTTTTAAATAGGCAAATCGGCGCCCAAAAATACAGATTTCCGATTGTTATGAAAACTTGAAATCGGCCCCGATTAATCGGCCATTCCGATTAATCGGTCGACCTCTACTTCTGACCCACTGGAATTGTGATACAGTGAATGATAAGTGAAATAATCTGTCTGTAAACAATTGTTGGAAAAATGACGTGTCATGCACAAAGTAGATGTCCTAACCGACTTGCCAAAACTATAGTTTGTTAACAAGAAATTTGTGGTGGTTGAAAAACAAGTTTTAATGACTCCAACCTAAGAGTATGTAAACTTCCGACTTCAACTGTATATTATTCGTAGCCGTCTATTTACCACCACAAACCGATGCTGGCACTAAGACAGCACTCAATGAGCTGTATAAGGCCATAAGCAAACAAGAAAATCCTCATCCAGAAGCGGCGCTCCTAGTGGCCGGGGACTTTAATGCAGGTAAACTTAAATCCATTTTACCTCATTTCTACCAGCATGTCACATGTGCAACCAGAGAGAAAAAAAAAAACTCTAGACCACCTTTACTCCACAAACAGAGACGCATACAAAGCTCTCCCTCGTCCTCCATTTGGAAAATCTGACCATAATTATATCCTCCAGATTCCTGCTTATGAGCAAAAACTAAAGCAGGAAGTAGCAGTGACTCGCTCTGTACAGAAGTGTTCAGATGGCGCCGATGCTACGCTACAGAACTGTTTTCGCACAGACTGGAATATGTTCCGGGATTCATCCAATGGCATCGAGGAGTATACCACCTCAGTCACCGGCTTCATCAGAAAGTGCATTGAGTCCAATGAGATCTGATGCGCGTAACGATAGTGACAGGTGTGTGTAATGAGAGGGAGAGCGGGAGCAGGCGTGACACCTGTTCCAAGACAGGTGCATAATAGTCCATTCTAAATCAAAACTAATTTCACACATTATTTACTATAATAGACGACATACAATTAAGAATAGTCTCATGGTTGACAATATTAGCCTATCACTTGTGAATGATGTATTATCACTTGTGAATGATGGCCAGCAAGGCAAGAAACAGCGCATGCCTTTTTGTTGTTGATTTTTTCAAATCATAGTCGCACACCTCATGTAGCCTAGCCCATAGGCCGATATGTTTTAATAAGGTTTGTGTCACAATTTTAAGAAGTTATTTGGCCACTGTAGTTAAGTTCATTAATCCGCTTTACAATCGATGTAGAGCCTAACTGGCATACATAGGCGGCATGTGAGTTTCAAGTTTGGGGAAGATCATTTTCATGACATGTATAATTGCATTTGTGGTCAGAACAGTGTTTTCCCGCTAATTGATTGCATTTTGGAACATTCATAATGTGAAGAAATAGCCTTATAGTATATCAATATTTTAAGCTGAATGTTCTGATCTGTTGCACCAGCCTCATTGCTTTTAAAGTTTTTTTAATGCGAGTGGTTGTATTAATTTGGGATCTATCGCATCCCACAACTGTCCCAGCTTATGTTAAGAATATTTATTCATTGCACAGGACAAGCTGACAAATAGAATAGGTCAACTTTTGTACTATGGGGGACAGTAGATTAACATAGGCTAGTGTTTTTGCTGTTTGTTAGGCCTACTCATTTTGTTGGCTGACTAACAATAGGCAAAATGTGGACAGTTCTTCTAACATCTTCAATATGCACCTCAGAATTCGATAAGAGGGATGTGTCCGTCTTCACTTGTAGCCTACTTCTTAGCTGCGAGAAGGACCCGATCACGATGGGCATTGGCGAATAAGAATTGAGATATCTGATAGCCATGTGAGTGAGAGGTGCTTCGGAGCACGGTAGATTAAGCATATAGAGAGGGTCTGTATCTTTGTTAACCGCTCAACACAGAATAGCCGCGTGGGCGCACTTCCTTGGAAATCGTTTGGAGAAAATATCCTTTCTATTTTATTCAGCTATGTATAAATGAATACAAAATAATGCCACAGAAATCTAAACAGATCTTATCTGCTAAATGAACTAGTGTAGCCTAAAGCCATTTGGCATAGCCATATCAGGGCCTAACATAAGGACAACTCAGAGTATGCTATTCTGTTCTTCTTAAATAGACTACATTTCCTACATATCATGTTTCTTTAGACCTGTCTAAAATAAATAATGTATTTGTGACGATGTAGGCTATATTAAATGGATTCATTAGACTTTTTAAAATGTAGATGTTCCAAAAGTCTGCATCAGTGGCTTGCAGGCTATGCGTGTAAGCCAGGAGATAAAGATTTTTATGTGAATTAACGGTCAATTACTGGGAGTCCAGCAATTATTTGCTTAACAATCATCTTTCATAACCGCCACCGCTAAGGTCATCCTCGGTACTTGAAATATCACAACTGCCTTCCTGACTGACATGCCCCTTTTACATGCCTTCACCAATCTCTCATTGTCCTCTGATAAGATTCTTAGGCCAACTCCTGCAGCCATTGACTACCTTTCCACTCAGCAGACAGGATAAGGCCATCCTCGGTACTTGAAATAAATAAAAAATGTAGGTGCTGGCATGGTATTGCCACTAAGTACATGAAAAAATACTTTCAAGACTCAGATGATAGGTATTTGAGGTCACCTACTGCTTTTATTTTTCTAATGAATGATCATTAATTTAAAACAACTTGGGATCAATGTGTTGCATCAAGATTATTTGATTCTGGTAGACACCACCAGCGAGCAACAGTAACAACCTTAGTAAATCGAATCAAACTTTATTTGTCACATGAGCCGAATACACGCGTAGACCTTACCGTGAAATGCTTACTTACAAGCCCTTAAAACTTCTTCAGGATTGGTGGGTCCCCTGCGGGACGGTTGAGCTAACGTAGGCTAATGCAATTAGCATGAGGCTGTAAGTAACAAGAACATTTCCCAGGACATAGACATATCTGATATTGGCAGAAAGCTTAAATTATTGTTAATCTAACTGCACTGTCCAATTTACTGTAGCTATTACAGTGAAATAATACTATGCTATTGTTTGAGGGGAGGACACAGTTTTGAACATAAAAAGGCAACAAATTAGGCATATTTGGGCAGTCTTGATACAAACGTTGAACAGAAATGCAATGGTTCATTGGATCGGTCTTAAACTTTGCACGCACACTGCTGCCATCTAGTGGCCAATGTCTAAATTGCACCTGGGCTGCAATAATACATTATGGCCTTTCTCTTGTATTTCAAATATGACGGTTTTTCCTTTGTATTATCTTTTACCAGATCTAATGTGTTATATTCTCCTACATTCCTTTCACATTTCAAAGTGTTTCCTTTCAAATGATACTTGCTTCAGGGCCTGAGATACAGGTAGTTAGATTTGGGTCATTTTAGACTAACATTTTAAAAAGGGCCCGATCCTTTAACCAACAGTGCAGTTCAAAAAGAGTTCCGAAAATATTTACCAAATAAACGAAAGTAAAAAATGTATAAAAAGTAACAATAAAATAACGTGGCTATATACAAGGTGTACCGGTACCGAGTCAGTGTGCGGGGGTACAGGTAGTTGAGGTAATTTGTACATGTAGGTAGGGGTGAAGTGACTATGCATAGATAATAAACAGCGAGTAGCAGCAGTGTACAAAACAAATGGAGGGGAGCGAGGTGTCAATGTAAATAGTCCGGTGGCCATTTGATTAATTGTTCAGTAGTCTTATGACTAGGGGGGTAGAAGCTGTTAAGGAGCCTTTTGGTCCTGGACTTGGCACTCCGGTACCGCTTTCCGTGCGGTAGCAGAAAGAACAGTCTATGACTTGGGTGACTGGAGTCTCTGACAATTTTATGGTCTTTCCTCTGACACTGCATATTATTTAGGTCCTGGGTGGCAGGAAGCTTGGCGACGAGCAGTTGCCATACCAGGCGCTGATGCAACCGGTCAGGATGCTCTCGATGGTGCAGCTGTAGAACTTTTTGAGGATCTGGGGACCTATGCCAAATCTTTTCATTCTCCTGAGAGAGAAAAGGTTTTGTTGGGCCCTCTTCACGACTGTCTTGGTGTGTTCGGAGCATGATAGGTCGTTGGTGATGTGGACACCAAGGAACTTGAAACTCTCAACCCGCTCCACTAGAGCCCTGTCGATGTTAATGGGGGCCTGTTTGGCCTGCATTTTCCTGTAGCTCCTTTGTCTTGCTCACATTGAGGGAGAGGTTGTTGTCCTGGCACCACACTGCCCGTTCTCTGACCTCCTCCCTATAGGCTGTCTCATCATTTTCGGTGATCAGGCCTACCACTGTTGTGTCGTCAGCAAACTTAATGGCGTTGGAGTCGTGTTTTGGCTGATCGTTAACTGGGCTGGCAGGATGGATGGGTGTGAAGCGCAGGGACACCTTCTTTGAAGAAATGTTGCAGTCTTACTCTTTGTTCTGCAAGGACTACCATGTCAGAGGTTTGGGCCACTTGGTGTAATATGACACGCAGAAAGAGCACTGAAAATGGCTACAATAATATAGGCTACCAAATATGAATTAGTTTAATTTTATTTGACCCATAGCTATCCGGATAACTTGTTCTCCACTCTGGAGAGCCATTATTAACTTGTAACACAGATGGAATGAGCAGTATCTTTGCTTGATAACAAGCAAAAGTACACTGAACAAAAATATAAAAGGAACATGTAAAGTGGTGACCCATTTTTCATGAGCTGAATAAGAAATCCCAGAAATGTTTAAAATACACAAATGGTGTGCAAAAATTTGTTAACATCCCTGTAAGTGAGCATTTCTCCTTTGCCAAGATAAACCATCCACCTGACAGGTATGGCATATCAAGAAGCTGATTAAACAGCATTATCATGACACTGGTGCACCTTGTGCTGGGGACAAAGACCACTATAAAATGTGCAGTTTTGAGGTAGAGTGTAATTGGCATGCTGACTGCAGGAATATCCACCAGAGCCGTTGCCAGAGAATTTAATGTGAAATTCTCTACCATAAACTGCCTCCCAATGTCGATTTAGAGAATTTGTCAGTACGTCCAACCAACGTATAACCACGTCAGCCCAATTGGTGGGCCTAGCTGCCAAGTGGGTAGGCCTATGTTCTCCAAGGCCCACCATGGCTGAGCCCCTGCCCAGTCATGTGAAATCCATAGATTAGGGCCTAATGAATTCATTTCAATTGACTGATTTCCTTAAATGAACTGTAACGGAGTAAATGATTTTACATATTACGTTTGAATTTTTGTTCAGTATAGCTGGCTAGCTAGCGAAAGAATAAAAAGCTAGCTAGTATTTCACTATATTTTACATTGCTAGCTTGGTAAATAATCATAGTTTGACTGTTTAAACCATGTGAAATCACTTTGCAGTGGAGCCGTTAGCTAGCAAGTCGGATTTGTCTGTCAACGCCCGTGACGTGTGTAGCGCGAATTGGGCACGAAGATAGTACATGACCCATTGATGGGTTGGTGGTTTAGCAACAAAACCATCGCGGGCAAAACAGACAGAGTTGGCATGTAAACTATATGTCTCCAACGTTTATTGAAAACAAATACATTTTCACAATGAGCACTCGTCTCTCAAATACGTCATTACAGTTGTTGGTTATCTAGCTAATTTTAACCGCCAACATTCCAGAATGGTGAAAATGGCAACCATATTGGTCAGGGAAAAATCCAAAAATCCTGATTTTACTTATGCAGAAAATAAAAGTTAGGCGTGTGATATTGTAATAATTGTCTACCCAAAATACTGTCAATATAAATACAATTTCTATATGAATAGCCTCTAAAATAGGCAAACGGCCAGTAAATGTCTAAATGTTTATCTTGGAAAACTGAACGCTATGATACAATATCAGTACTTGTTGCATTTACAACTTGTCTGTTCAAACCCCTGACCAAGATGACTGACCTTAAGGTTCATGTCTATTGTGGTATACTAATTCTATGAATGGACCAAAGATTCATCTAATCTCTGAGCTGGGCAAGTTAGACACCAAAAATTATGGTAGGCTGCTAGAGGGGAAAACTGCTGGTAGGTTAGGAGAAAATCAAGTGGATTAAACACAATGTAAATATTAAACAACTGTTTACATCAGTGTGGCCCAGGCCCTATGTAGTAGATAGACAGCAATCATGCCAAACTAAAAGTTATTTTAACACATTCTTAAGCTCATTATGAATAAAGATGGTCCAAAAAAAGGTGAAGTGTAACACTCCAAACATGTAGCCTACAAGTATGTAGGTGAAAATACCCACACAACATTTCACTAGGGCAAGATGATTAATGTACTTATAATTTTCTGGTTGCATGAAGAGCCCCGAGCTCTTAGGACAAATTCTATTTGATTTGTGGAGAGTTATATCTACCACAAACTAAACCTGTGTTAATAGTTGATTGCAAAACATTGCTCTTAAAAACGATAATGAGAAAGTAAATAAAAAAATGTTTGCCCTTGGCCTGCAAAAAGAACTTTATTAGGCAGCATTTTCATCTCACAGAAAAATAGCCATCTGGTGCCATCCAGTGGTGGTATTGTACAACTGCAGTTGAATCAAACGCGGTTAATCGTTTCCTATTATCCATACAAATTCTTAAAAGATTTTTGTACATTACCACTAAGACAATGCCACATTTGACAGTAATTGAAATTAAGCCTGAAATGCAATCATAACCATTGTGTTCGTACTTTTCCGCAACCAAGTTTAAGCAGACGCATTCCTGAGCATTTCTTACCAAGATTCAACCACATTGAAAACACTCAAATTACACAAATTGAACGGAATTTATCAATTTTCTATTTGAAAAAAAAAAAGGGTAATTGAGTGAACTATGAATGATCTGATCAGACATTTAAAACTCAGATGTTCAGTTAAATTCAATTGCAATCTTAAATTTTAAAAGGAGGAAGAAAAGTCAAAGGGTCTATAAAAGCAACATCGAATTCACAAAGCTTTTGTGAGCAATATACATGCTGCAGACAGTTTCACAATACATCTAAACATGTGACTGAGAACAAGGGTGTTCAGACCTCAGTAGCGGCGACCGAAGGCCCCGCCACCCTGCATCATCTGATTCTGACGATTCAGAGCTCCAGAGAGGGACTGGGAGGTCCCTGTTGTCATGTAGCCTCCTCCACGACTGGGGGTCAGAAAACAAGACACCATAAGGACCAGAATTGCTAAAGGATTTTGCACTTACTGGTCCCACATTTCCAAATGTCTCAAAAACATAGTCAATATTGCCATACACATACATATATTTGAGCTTACCTTGCCATTCCTCCCCGTGCCCCCATGTGACTTTGGCCTGGGATGCCCCCGTCTCGACCGGTTTGCCAGGTTCTGTCCCAGTCACGGCCCTCCCTGAAAGAAATCAGACAGTGATGAGCAGCTCAAAGCACACCTCGGCATCCATCTGGTGAGAGGTAAATTAAAATTGACAAAACCATCTAAAATCAAACTAACCTTGGATTAATAGTACGCTTGTCATAACTTCCTGCTGCGGTCCAGGTGTCCCTCCCGTGCCTCTCGGTACGGTCCGAGAAGTGCTGGTGAGGGAAGCACAATTAAAAACAATCGCAACACTTTTTTTTTTTAAAGGCACCAAATGCTGTAAAACAGTGGTACGACATGATCAACTCATATTTGGTGCCTAATAGCATACAGTGCCTTTGGGAAAGTATTCAGACCTCGACTCCATCCACATTTTGTTACATTACAGCCTTATTCTAAAATGTATTAAATTGAGGGGAGACAATCGTCACACAATACCCCATAATGACAAGGCTAAAACCGGTTTAGACATTTTTGCTAATTGATTATAAAAAAATAAAACAGAAATATCACATTTACCTAAGTATTCAGACCCTTTATTCAGTACTTTGTTGAAGCACCTTTGGCAGCAATTACAGCCTCGAGTCTTCTTGGGTATGACACCACAATCTTGGCACAACTGTATTTGGGGAGTTTCTCCCATTCTTCTCTGCAGATCCTATCAAGTGTTGTCAGGTTGTATGGGGAACGTTGCTACAGAGCTACTTTCATGTCTCTCAAGAGATGGTTGATAGAGTTCAAGTCCAGGCTCTGGCTGGGCCACTCAAGGATATTCAGAGACTGGTCCCAAAGCCACTCCGGTGTTGTCTTGGCTGTGTGCTTAGGGTCATTGTCGTTGGAAAGTGAAACGTCCTGAGCGCTCTGGAATAGGTTTTCAACTAAGATCTGTACTTTGCTCCGTTCATCTTTCCCTCGATCCTGACTAGTTACCCAGTCCCTGCCGTTGAAAAACATCCCCACAGTATGATGCTGCCACCACCATGCTTAACCGTAGGGGTGGTGCCAGGTTTCCTCCAGAAGTGATGCTTGGCATACAGGCAAAAGAGTTCAATCTTGGTTTCATCAGACCAGAGAATCTTGTTCCTCATGGTCAGAGTCTTTAGGTGCCTTTTGGCAAACTCCAAGCAGAGTTTACTGAGGAGTGGCTTCTGTCTGGCCACTCTAGCGTAAAGGCCTG
The DNA here is from genome assembly GCF_029448725.1 of Salvelinus fontinalis. Lineage (NCBI taxonomy): Eukaryota > Metazoa > Chordata > Actinopteri > Salmoniformes > Salmonidae > Salvelinus > Salvelinus fontinalis. The sequence continues at coordinate 39,832,652 of NC_074678.1, read as the reverse complement.
ATGGTGGAGTGCTGCAGAGATGGTTGTCCTGCCAGAAGATTCTCCCATCTCCATAGAGGAACTTTAGAGCACTGTCAGTGACCATCGGGTTCTTGGTCACCTCCCTGACCAAGGACCTTCTCCCCCGATTGCTAGGTTTGGCCGGGCGGCCAGCTCTAGGAAGAGGCTTGGCGGTTCCAAACATTTTTAAATGGAAGATGGAGGCCACTGTGTTCTTGGGGACCTTGAGTACTGCAGAAATTATTTGGTACCCTTCCCCAGATCTGTGCTTCGACACAATCCTGTCCCGGAGCACTACGGGCGATTCCTTCGACCTCACGACTTGGGTTTTTGCTCTGACATGCACTGTCAACTGTGGGACCTTATATAGACAGGTGTGTGCCTTTTCAAATCACATTCAATCAATTTAATTTACCACAGGTGGACTCCAATCAAATTGTAGAAACATCAAGGATGATCAATGGAAACAGGATGCACCTGAGCTTAATTTCAAGTCTCATAGCAGAGAGCGAGCGCGATACACATACACATTTTTTAAATATTAAATTTGCAAAACAAATCTAAAAACCTGTTTTCGCTTTGTCATTATGGGGCATTGTGTGTAGATTGCATGAGGCCATGTCTCTTACCGTGCTATCCCTGTCTGCAACTACAGCCCGTGAAGTGTCCCTCCTACAGGAAAGATTACATTAAACATTACTAAACACAAACATTGATTATTGACCGAAGTGTGTGGCATACAACTACAAATCCACCACCATTCAGTTGGCCATTAAAACGGCTTTTTACTTAAGTATAAATATAAGCATCAATTCAAGTGATGCAGAAACAGGCATAAAATATTTGAAGCCCTCCCATCATAAGACCTACATAACAGATGTCATAAACAGTCATGACAGCTGGTGTCAGCTCACTGCAAATAACTGTAGTCTACTCTGTACCTGTCAATGACGGCATCGTCCTGGTAGCGACCGCGGTCCCTGTGGTCAATGTCTTGGTAGCGCTCCTGGCGACCGAAGTCTGAGCGCCCTCCATAGCGGTCATCCATAGCCAGCCTCTTCTCCTGCCAGTCGTCTTTCCTACAAGCAGCAGGTCTTTGTCAGTCGCAATAAAATATTCTCAAACCATGCATGTCTTTAGATGACAGTCTTGCACACTGAAGATCTATAGTAAGGCTGAGGTTGTTATGTGGCCATATCCAGCCATCTATTCTATGATAAGAGACCTGGTAACTCAAACAGGGGGTACAGATGCTGTGGAGAGGGGTGAAAGGGTGGCAGACGTGGATGAAGTGTGTACCTGTTGTCCAAGTCGGCATAGGGCCTCTTGAGGGGGCGGCGGTCCTGCTCGAAGCGCAGCTGCTCCTGCTGCCTGCGGAGCTCATCCCTCTCCCGCTGGATCCTCTCCTGCTCACGCCGGCGCTCGTACTCCACACGCTGACGCTCACGCTCCAGGAACTCGCGCTCCATGCGGTCAAAGTTCAGCCGTTCCTTCTCCACCTCCAGCCAGTTTCTTTTCCGCAGGAGGCGCTCGCGCTCCTCCTTCTCCCGGAACAGGCGGATACGCTCACGCTCTGTGCGGTTGTCCACGCTGCTACGGTCTGGGCCACTGCCGCGCTCCCTGGACCAAACAGAAAGCATAGGAGATATTTAGCGGAATCACTTTGAATGACCAGTCTCATTTCAAAGCTTTCTAACTGCTGTAACAAGCTAACAGTGTACAAGCTGGCTTCATTCTTAGCTTTGAGGTGAAATGTCGTGCAGCTATCGCAACTCCTCACCCAGAGTGCCTGCGTCTGTCCACCTCCCTGACCTCCCTCTCCCGCTGCCTCCGTCTCTCCCGCTCACGCTGCTCCTTGATCTGGTCAAACGACAGGATGTCCTTCTCTTTGCTTGGGGACTTGCGGTCGCGACTCTTGGTGCTCTGTTTTGAACAAGACAAAAGCTCATGTAGCGTAACCATTTTTACCACAAAAGTTTGAGGTGAAAGTTCAATAGATGGAGCATAGATGTCAGCGTTTGGGAAGCTTACCCGGTCTTTGCTTTTGGCTTTCACGCTGATGACAGGCTCTCCCTTGGACTTGTCCATCACCACTGTCCTCTCATTACGTTTGCCATCTTTTCCGACTTCACCTTCAGCCATTTCATCTTTGTTGGCATCGGACCTGGATAGAGAAAATGGTTAAAAACATGAATCTAGTATCTGATGACATACAATAAGTACATAGCTTACTGTGTAATGACATTGACATGTTCTCAGAGCTTACTTGGAGTCTGAGGAGTGTCTCCTGTCGGTGTCAGACTTAGCATCGCTCTTGTCAGCAGGCTTCTTCCCAGCAGGCTCGTTCTTAGCCTGGAACAGAGGTTGGATTATAAAAATGTCAGACTTGCCAACCATGAAGATTTTTTACGAGTACCACTTCAGGGTGGCAGCAGAATCTCCAGCTCCAAAATTGGTACGCGTGCAAATCCCACACTTCCCAACATCAAATGCACTTTTTTTTGCCAAATAATGATGTTGGTAGAGACTGCCTAAGCAGGAATGGTATGTTAGACTTATATGGTAATTGGATGCTTTTCAGTAGATAACTAGAAAATGTTTTAATGTACACATTTTTACAATGAAATACATTTAAATGTATACTTTAAGCCCTATTCAGATGGGATTAGTTTTACTGGGGGAGGTCAGGTAATGTAATTATGTGCACAAGCACAAAAAGTAAAATTTCAGTCACGTCCTAAATTTATTTTTTCATGGCAGGAGTGTAACATTTCCAACTATAATAACCTCCTCTGATAATAAAAGCCCTTTGCGAATCATCATCGCTGTGTTTTGAGAGAAATGTTCGAGTTTGATAGGCGTTGCTCACGGTTTGAGCAAGAAATCATTAACTGATTTGATAAAATGTGAGCTGTGATGGAAAATGTTATGTTGGTGCTAGTCTATAAACCAATTTGTGTTCATGCTAGTGACTGATTGATAGTGAGGATTCGTTCAGTGTCTGCAATTTGGCAGTAAACCCAGAAGCTCGTGAAGTATTGGTCGGTCACATGAATGAAGCAAACATTAAATGAATTATGAATAAGCTAAAATCATGCAAATATGGCTTGCCTATCATATATAAAAGAGAACTAAATGGGACTGTCCCGTTAGAGCTCCTGACAGACATTCACTATGGTGCATCAAGTTTGATAGAACCTCTCCAGTGCACTGACAATAAACAATGATTCCTTTAACATTGACTTTGAGTATCCCCGTGTAGGAATTTCCACAACAGCGTTGTTTAGGCTGGGGGGCATTTAGGACGTCTTCTACTGTGTATCGCTAAAATATCCTAATGATCATACTTCCACAATTCAAATATTATAACGACACTATAGCAAAGATGGTTTAACTTCTTTGGGATAGGGGGCGGTATTTGACGTCCGGATGAAAAGCGTGTCCAAAGTAAACTGCCGGCTACTCAGGCCCAGAAGCGAAGATATGCATATTATTAATAGATTTTGACAGAAACTTCTGAGTGTTTTCTAAATCTGTTTGAATCATGTCTGCGAGTATAACAACTTTGGCAGGCGAAACCCATAGGATAAACCAATCAGAATTTTTTTTTGGGGGGGGGGGGGGGGGGGTCACTCTTTTCAATGGTTTTTCATTGGGAATCCAGATTTCTAAGCGACTTTCTTGCATTTCCTATTGCTTCCACTAATGTCAACAGTCTTTAGAAATTTGAGGTTTTTCCTTTGAGAAATGAAGTAGCACTGTTCAGAATGAGGGTAGATGGAAGTGTAATCTTTGTTAGAAGCGCGTGACCTGAAAAGCACTCTCCACTTTGTTTTCCTCCGATATTGAACACAGTATGTCCCGTTAAAAAATAAAGTTGTATTAGGAAAGTACTTTGAAATGTTTGGACAAAGCTTATGAGACATTTTGTAGTCATGTTGCGCAAGTTGGAACTGGTGTTTTTCTGGATCAAACGCGCCAAATAAATGGACATTTTGGATATATATAGACAAAATTAATCGAACAAAAAGGACAATTTTTGATGTTTATGGGACATATTGAGTGCCAACAGAAGAAGCTCGTCAAAAGTAAGGCATGAATTATATCTTTATTTTTGTGTTTTGTGTCGCGCCTGGAGGGTTGAAATATGATTGTCTGTCTGCGTTTGTTTGCTGGGGTGCTATCCTCAGATAATAGCATCGTTTGCTTTTTCCGTAAAGCCTTTTTGAAATCTGACACTTTGGCTGGATTCACAAGTGTAGCTTTAATTTGGTGTATTGCATGTGTGATTTCATGAAAGTTTAATTTTTATAGTAATTTATTTGAATTTGGCGCTCTGCATTTTCACTGGATTTTGGCCAGGTGGGATGCTAATGTCCCACCTATCCCAGAGAGGTTAAAGAAACTTGGGTTATCAGTGTAGCCTGTTGTCGCCTGGACAAGCCTAGAAAAAAACTTCCAGGTTTCCGTCATTACTGTCAATTTATTGAGAAAAATAATTATAGGGAGCATTTTGGGAAAAAATTATCCTGTCTGAATCGTCCTCTGGCGCAACGGACATTCTGGGGTTATAAATACATAACCAACGTTCTCTAATAATGCTAGTCCCGTCTGAATAGGGTTTTAAATGATAAACATTGTAGCCAACACAGAAGTCTTGTGTTTGATACTAAATGAAATTGAGGTGGTCAATGAAATTGAGGTATTATTTATTCAAATCATTGTATGTGTCTAGTGAAAATGTAAACTTGCATCATCTTAAATTTAATTTGTGGAGAAAATTCAGAATAATTCAATTACTGGATGAAATGTAGTAGTCTAGATTGATGTAGGCTATTTGGAATATGAAACTAGGCCTATATGAGCTGGTTTCAAGGGAATGGCCCTAGCGCCCCTCTGATCCAACAGGTCCCAGAAGTGCTCAACGAGATTGAAATCCAGGCTCTTCGCTGGCCATGGCAGAACAATGACATTCCTGTCTTGTAGGAAATCACACACCGCCCCAGACCATGACGGACTCTCCACCTCCAAATCGATCCCGCTCCACAGTACAGGTCTTGGTGTAATGCTCATTCCTTCGACGATAAACACAAATCCGACCATCACCCCTGGTGAGACAAAACCGTGACTCGTCAGTGAAGAGCACTTTTTGTCAGACCTGCCTGGTCCAGCGACGGTGGGTTTGAGCCCATAGGAGACGTTGTTGCCGGTGATGTCTGGTGAGGACCTGCCTTACAACAGGCCTACAAGCCCTCAGTCCAGCCTCTTTCAGCCTATTGCGAACAGTCTGAGCACTGATGGAGGGATTGTACGTTCCTGGTGTTACTCGGGCAGTTGTTGTTGCCATCCTGTACCTGTCCCGCAGGTGTGAAGTTCGGATGTACCGATCCTGTGCAAGTGTTGTTACACATGGTCTGCCACTGCGAGGACAATCAGCTGTCCGTCCTGTCTCCCTGTAGCGCCGTCTTAGGCATCTCACAGTACGGACATTGCAATTTATTGCCCTGGCCATATCTGCAGTCCTCATGCCTCCTTACAGCATGCCTAAGGCACGATCATGCAGATGAGCAGGGACCTTGGGCATCTTCATTTTGGTGTTTTTCAGAGTCAGTAGAAAGGCCTCTTTAGTGTCCTAAGTTTTCATATCTGCGACCGTCTAAGCTGTTAGTGTCTTAACGACCGTTCTACAGGTGCATGTTCATTAATTGTTTATGGTTCATTGAACAAGCATGGGAAACAGTGTTTAAACCCTTTACAATGAAGAGCTGTGAAGTTATTTGGAATTTTACAAATTATCTTTGAAAGACAGGGTCCTGAAAAAGGGACGTTTCTTTTTTTGCTGAGTTTAGTATTAAGACTACAGGGCAGGCCAGAGCGGAGAGCTAGAGATCATTTTATCCTTGCCCAAATCGTCTGATTTCCTCAGCTCCAACTTTAGACAGTTAAAACTTGTTAGGAATAGAGTCTAGTTTCCTGAATTTTCACCTGACTGACGTGCCCAAAGTAAACTGCCTGTTACTCAGGCCCAGAAGCCAGGATATGCATATAATTGGTAGCATTGGACAAAAATACCTAGGATAAAGCAATCCTTCTGCCCCCCCCCCCCCCTTAAAATGATCTAGATGCACTATTGTAAAGTGGCTGTTCCACTGGATGTCATAAGGTGAATGCACCAATTTGTAAGTCGCTCTGGATAAGAGCGTCTGCTAAATGACTTAAATGTAAATGGATAGAAAACACTGAAGTTTCTAAAACTGTTAAAATAATGTCTGAGACTATAACAGAACTGATATGGCAGGCGAAAATCCGAAGAAATACCAACCAGAATGTTTTTGAGGTCCCAGGCTTTTACAATGGAAAGCTATGGGGCCTATGTAATTCTGGCTCCCAGATTGCAATTCCTATGGCTTCCACTAGATGTCAGTCTTTATTCAATGCTTTCGCTGTAAAGCCTATTGTAAATCAGACAACGCAGTTAGATGAACAAGAATTTAAGCTTTAAAATTATATAAAATACAAGTATGTTCATGCATGTTTAATATTATGATTATTTATTTGAATTGCGCCCTCCGATGTCACCGGATCTTGTTCCCAGGTGTCCCGCTAGCGGGACGCCTATCCCTATTAAGTGAAAAACCACAATATGCCAAATAAAAGCCTATTTAAGGGGAGTTTTTTGATCCAGCTTATTTTGACCTCAAATGGCGTACATGGCACGCAAAATGCATGCAGGTTGGCAAGGTCAATCCTCACTTCTCTGAATGAAGGCATCCCAACATTTGACAAAACTACAAGTTTAGAGCAGAGGCCACTGATATAGAAGATGGTAGATAATGACCCTCACCCTCTCCACAGAGATCATTCTACCATGGAGCTCGGTCCTGTTCAGGTGGCTGATACACTTGGTGGCCTCCTCTGTGGAACACATGGTGACAAAACCATAGCAGCGAGCCCCAGGGCTCCGGGCGTTAGTCACCACTTTAGCACCAACAACCTGATGTTGAGACGGAGAAGGATAGAACATTTAATTAATGGGCAGGGACGGTCCAAAAGTACAGTACCATTTCACACCTACATCTTGTTCAATTACATTCTTGCATGAACATATATACCAAAAAAGTACTTATTTTCCCCCCTCAGGATACTGACCTTTCCGTGCTTGCTGAACAGAGTCTTTAGATCAGTTGCTCTGGTGTTGGAGGAGAGGCCGCTAACCCACAGGTTTCTGCCACTACTAGCTGGAGCACTACCTGCAGGGCCTTTCAGAACAGACAAACATGAGCCAAATGTACAGACATTCATCAGAGCTGATTCAGCACCTCATTCAGGTGTGAGCAAGTCTTTTGCAATTTCCTACAATGGGCACATCACAATTACAGAATGAACAATGTTTACACTTACCCTTTTCATCTTTTGAGTCAGGCTTGCTACCTTTATCCTCATCAGAACTAAAGACAAAGAGAACACACAATTAATATCTGGAAGTGAGAAGACCTGGGGGAGGGGGCTCATCCAGATTAATCATACTTACCCAGTGCACATAGTAATTACCCCAGCATATACAACACTACAGTGATTTGGGTGGGTGTCAATGTTACAAGGTAGCCTTACATGGCCAAAGAAACTCCCAATACATTACTTTATGAAGGTAAAGAGGTGAGGTAGGGGTGGGAAATGACAAAATGATAACTTGACACAAATGCAGACCATTTTACATCCAGAAGAGCACCAAAACTTGCTACAAAAAGGACCCAATGCAACAGAGATAGCCATTGTTCTAGTAGACAGAAAACAACAAACCTCTTTTTCTGATCATCACCCTCAACAGAAGAGGACTCTTTCACTGTCGTTGATTCTGCAGCATTCTCTTCAGTCTTCTCCTCACCCTCAGCCTTAGAGACCATTTCCGAATCAACAGCGCTTTCGGTTTCACCCGCGCCCTGCTCGCTTACGCTAACAGCCTGAGCGCTCTCGCTTTCAGCGTCATCTGCCTCGTCGGGGACATTTTGTGTGTCGCCAGTGTCTTTCATTTCACTCGCAGTTAGCTTAGCAACGTCCATGTCGCTAGTCGACAGTTCAGGCTCCAAATTGTCTTCCTCGGCAACATTGACCTTGTCCCCGATGGTGGCTTGATCTTCTGTCGGTGGCTCCTGGCGCTCTTCATTTAGCGGCTCAGATAAACAAGACCCGGCTACTTTATCAGTTTCTACGGATTTAACAGGAATAGAATGGCACAGAGTTTAATTACTTCTGAAACACAGCAATGGTTAACGTGGAACTGGCAAGGCTGGAAAAGGACGTGGCCCTCCGCTGTCATTGAACTACGTATACACAGATACACACGTAACAAGAGACTGGAAAAACCAAAGAGACTGACCAAGCAGCCTAACTCCTCATTCAAGTCGACCATTTCAGTTCACCTGATCCCTAGGCAGAAAAAGATTTGATCTGAAGAAAGCCAAAAGATCAGCAGAGGCTCCATGAAGGTCCATCTTCATGCAATTGCTGACTTCATGAGTGTCCATAATCTGGTAAGTGACAGCGAATTCAGAATTCTTTTGGTTTGTATAACAAGTCCATTAGTCTCATCTCCAGTGAGAATATTAGTCAGAGTCCTAAAAAGGCTTTTGAATGGTTGGTTTCAAATGATGGGCCTCAGTCTTCTCTTCTTGGTCTTTGCGTGGCAAGCTAAAAACACTGCGTGCTAACTGCAACAACTAAACCTTTAATTACTGACTTTGTGCTTCAGATTGTTAACCAGTTCTGTTTTAATAATAGGAGGGTGCCCAAAACAGACAGATTCATATATCAGTGTTTAGCAATTCCAGTTAACGAGCATCAACACACAGTCAGCAATTTTCTTTGGATTTCCAGTCTCTTCCTGACCAACCACAGGCAAGAATGTTAATCTAAAACGACTTGCATACCGGATTTAACACTGCAAAAAGATAGTGTGCATTCATATCAACTTCCAACCCCTTTTCAACAGTACCTATTTCTTCCTTTGAGTCTTTGGGCTTCAGATCCTTCTCTTGAACCTAAAGGAATAAAAGGAAAATGTATCTTGTGTAACATGGCTCCTAGCACAAATGGGGTTTTAGTCTATTTTCCTTCCAACTAAACACAAATGATAATGAAATGTGTTTGCATTTTATTTAAACTTGAACTCTTTCTTCTCTTAAACGTCTGCTAATTCAGGCTGTGACACCATAGAAAAAGAAGTGGGAGAATTTTGTTTTCATTAGATATGACTGTGCCACAACAGCAGCGAGTTTCTCTCACCTCTTCAGGTTTGGCTTCACTCATCAGCTCAAGAGAGCCAGAGATTCCATTGTGTTCATCTTCGTTTGTGGCCTCTTCGTCAGCCAGGATCTCAGGGTTGACTTCATCCGACGGAGAGTTCAGGACTTCATCTGTGTCATACTCCTCCTCTGCCGGCATACTGTTGTCATTCTCAGCCTCATCAAGCACATTCATATCCAGGATGTCCATGTCCTGCATGTTGTCATCCTTGAATGGAATTATGGAAGGTGAATTTATTAATAGATTGTTATCCAGGGAGTGCATAGTGATTGCATTAGATAAAAACGATGGCAGATGCTCACCTGGCCATCACCCGAATCTTCCTCAATGGTGCAGTCCTCTGATTCATCATTCTCCTGTCTTTTCCCTGCAGACAAGATCGTAATTGGATCACAATTAAAGATCACAAAATTGGGGAGAAAAGTGGGGTTAAAAACGAATATTTAAGTCCCTAATATCAATTTACTCCAAGACATTATTGTTTAATTACGACCTTGCTCTCACTCCCTAAACATACCTTTGGAGGTCCGTTTAGCCAGTGCCGCCTTAGGAGTTGCATCGAGAACAACCACCATCTCATCTGGGTTTCCACCCTCTTCTTCAATCGCCTGTGGAGAAATTACATAAGGAAATACTATAGTTACCTGGCTAGCTAACTACGTTATATCTGGTTTCAGTTTAGCCAACTCGACTATTATCAAACACACGGCTATGTGGTCAGCTACAACACAGTGCTAGTTGGTGAACATTATCACTTACATAAACATCTGACAAGCCAGCTTGCAGGCCTTGGAGCAGTGTTTCCCTAACCTCTCCTCCAGTGTCTACAAGCATTAAACCTATTCGATGTATTTTAGTACTAACACACCGGATTCAAATGGTCAACTAATCACTAAGGCTTTCATTTGTTGAATCGTGTATGCTAAACTAGTTAGTTCTGGAATACGGAGCGGGGGTGCCCGAGGAGAGGTTTGGGAAAGGGCACCATGTGGCTATCACGCCCGCTCACAAAGGCCTTGCCGTTCGGCTACGCAAGGCCATGGCTAGCTGACGTTAGCTTCATTTATTCGACATATATAAAACTTAGTTAGTTAGCAAATTCAAGTGGTTATATATATATCATGCAACTAACTAATGACGTGACACTGGTTCCAGTTCATTTGTGAAATATCATGATGCATGAGCACATCTAACTAGCTACTAGTTAGCATGGCTAACGTTACCTTTTTCAGCCTCTCTGTCAGCGTACTCTTGATGCCAGTGGCGTCCAGATTTCGTCTTTTTAATTCTGCTTTCAAGTCGATGACTCTCAGCTCCGACAATTTACGAATTTCTCCCTCAGGAATCTCAACGCCCCCTGCTTCTCCCGTCGAATAGTTTTCAGCCATGATTACACTGAGAAAACGTTATTTTGTTTGCAAGCACAGGTTAACTAATCTCTTGCACGAAACAAGCGGCCTACTGTCACAAAATGGCGCACTATGAACATGGAACTCCACTGCGCATATGTCATCTGAAAACAGTTTATGAAAAGGGGCAGTGTTCTTATAATTGTGAACGCCTAAACGTGCTCTTGTTCTGCTTCTTTGAGTTTTATGTCGCGCTACACGCAGAAGTTGGTGGTGTATTGTTGCCACCAACTGAACGGGGGTGCAAAAAATATACAAGAGAAAAGTAAATTCCATACGGGGAAGCGAAATTATACATGACTCCACACAAACTACACATACATTTTTTAAATATTTTTTATATATTGAGTAGTTTGTGTGGATTCGTGTTAATTTTCCCTGAACAAAAATATGAACGAAACAATATCTAAGATTTTACTGAGTTACAGTTCACATAAGGAAATCAGTCAATGGAAATAAATAAATTAGGCCTAATCTATTGATTTCACATGACTGGGAATGGATACCTTTAAAAAAAGTAGTTGTGTGAATCATAAAACCAGTGTGACCACCATTTATTTGCCATATGCAGCACAACACGTCTCCTTCACATAGAGTTGATCAGGCTGTTGATTGTGGCCTGTGGAATGTTGTCCCACTCTTCTTCAATGGCTGGCGAAGTTGCCGGATATTGGCGGGAACTGGAACACGCTGTCATACATGTCTACCCAGAGCATCCCTAACATGCTCAATGTGTGACATGTCTGGTGAGTATGCAGGCCATGGAAGAAATGGGACATTTTCAGCTTCCAGTGATTGTGCACAGATCCTTGAGACATGGGGCCATGCATTATCATGCTGAAACATGAGGTGGTGGGGGTGGATGAATTGCACAACAATGGGCCTCAGGATCTCATCACAGTATCTCTGTGCATTCAAATTGCCATCGATAAAATGCACACGACGTCAAACACGTGGTCTGCGGTTGTGAGGCTGGCTGGACATACTGCGAAACTAACGCAGGAGTTCCTTCAGGACAAGTCTCAATGTCCTTGAGTGGACCAGCCAGAGCCCGGAGTTGAACCCGATTGAACATCTCTGGAGACCTGAAAATAGTTGTGCAGCGACGCTCCCCATCCAACCTGACAGAGCTTGAGAGGATCTGCAGAGAAGAATGGGAGAAACTCCCCAAATACAGGTGTGCCAAGCTTGTAGCGTCATACCCAAGAAGACTCGAGGCTGTAATCGCTGCCAAAGGTGCTTCAACAAAGTACTGAGTAAAAGGTCTGAATACCTATGTAAATGTGATATGTTTTTTTATTTTTGATCAATTAGCAAACATTTCTTAACCAGTTTTTGCTTTGACATTATGGGGTATTGTGTGTAGATTGATGGAGGAAAAAACAATTTTATCCATTTTAGAATAAGGTTGTAACGTAAGAAAATGTGGAAAAAGTCAAGGAGTCTGAATACTTTCCAAAGGCACTGCAACTCCTCAGATGTAAAATCCTTTAATCCTTGAAAGAGTTCAGCTGCAGGATCAATGTCAATCTTTCTTGACTTATTTCTACTTCTGTAGTTCCATTTATCACCATTGCTATAAATGACACAACGTCCACTTTCTTTACTTGAAGAATGTCTGGATCTTGCAGGTGACACGCAGGCATCGCTGCTTGTTGCTGTGTCGGACCTTTTGCTATTTCTACCCTTTATAGCACCTTCCGCATAAAAGACGGACTGAACTGCCCTGATTTTGGCCACCTCCACCACCATATTTGGGCATTCCAAGGATATTGCCTCATCACCACAGTTACAACACTTTATTCCTTTGCAATTCTCTTCTGCTATACAGTCTCTATCAAACGGATTTCCCCCCACACGTTCCACATCTCGGCTCCTTCCGTCTGCAGACACTTTTTACATGTCCAAACATTTGACATCCCTTACACTGCAAAGGTCTGGATATAAAGGCTCTGACAGGATAATAAACATATCCCAGCCTAAATGAGTTGTCTTTTGCATACAATATGAGAGGTCAGAATCAAAATGTTCAAACACATTTTTATAAGAAATGTATGTCTGTTTAAAGAAAAGTTAAATCCACCATGTGAAAGATGTGAAAGGAATGTATTAACAGCATGCCCAAATGGTTATGCTTTAAGGCACTATATTTTCATAACATTAAGACAAACAACCATTACATGAGCTAAAAAAAATTGATTACATCAGTTATTCTCTACATATTCTTTAACATATAAACAATGCAGGTCATGGGATCAATTTGTTGTAAAGTAAGTTGCACTATAAGTTAATGTGTACGTCTGTAGACAAAACACAATGGGTTGCACGGCTTACAACACTGCAAATTGACATGACTAACATGAATGGAAGTTGTGCATGTTACTGAACCGATATGTGAGGTCCTCTACTTGACCATGAGGCAGGCTTTTGCTTGTGGTGAGAGGCTGAGGGGCGTCAGAATCAAACAACTCTGGACTGTCATCCTCCACAGGTAGATTTAACTTCCCGGGGGAAGATGGGGTGGCAGACACTCCTGGCTGTGAGTAATATGACCAGGTGGTGGAGGCTGAGCCAATGGAGGAAGTCTCTGAGGTAGGGAAGCTTGGCCCAGAGCCCTCTGGGAAGGAGGAGGAATGGCTGAAGGAGTGAAGGTCGAATGAGGAGGAGGCCGAGTAGGAGCGGGGAAGCCGAGGTTCGTGGAGATTGAGTTTGGATACCAGTGGTTTGCCCACAGTGACAGTTTGCCTCTCATGGACCTCCTCATCCAAGTTTGTATACTTATACTGAAGGCACACAGTGAATGTCAACTCCTTCTGTAATGAGAACAAACAAAGGCAGATGCGTCAAAGCTCAGAAAATGGTGATATTCACATAACTCAACGGCCTACACAGAGAAGGGATTCACAATCACCTTGAGCAAGGTTCTTACAGCGTTTCTGGGCACTCCCGTATCCCCAAACAAAACTGGTAACAATGATATCTGATTTAGAGTTCGAATACCAACACTGGTCCCACTGTTTTGGAGCATCCATGAGAGTCAATGTGTAAAATGAACCCTGACCTTAAGTCTCTGCAGTCCCTTCAGGCGGGTATAGAGGCCTGGAAGCTCTGCAGGCAGGAGAATCTCCATTGGCAGTAAACTCCCTGCATCTAGGAGGTTCTCCTGATTACTCATCTTCAGATCCATATCCAAACCCTGCCATCATACAGAACACAATTGGAAACAGGAACAAGTATGATTGCATGTCCACATGACAGAAACATCAACTCAGCAAAAAAAGAAATGTCCTCTCACTGTCAACTGCGTATATTTTCAGCAAACTTAACATGTGTCAACTGAGACATAAACTGAACAAGTTCCACAGACATGTGACTAGCATAAATTGAATAATGTGTCCCTGAACAAAGGGGGGGGGGGGGGTCAAAATCAAAAGTAACAGTCAGTATCTGGTGTGGCCACCTAGCTGCATTAAGTACTGCAGTGCATCTCCTCCTCATGGACTGCACCAGATTTGCCAGTTCTTGCTGCTTGCTGTGAGATGTTTCCCCACTCTTCCACCAAGGCACCTGCAAGTTCCCGGACATTTCTGAGGGGAATGGCCCTAACCCTCACTCTCCGATCCAACAGGTCCCAGACGTTCTCAATGATATTGAAATCCGGGCTCTTCCCTGGCCATGGCAGAACACTGACATTCCTGTCTTGCAGGAAATGACACACAGAATGAGCAGTATGGCTGGTGGCATTGTCATGCTGGAGGGTCATGTCAGGATCAGCCTGCAGAAAGGGTACAACATGAGGGAGGAGGATGTCTTTCCTGTAACGCAGTGTTGAGATTGCCTGCAATGACAACAAGCTCAGTCCGATGATGCTGTGACACACCGCCCCAGACCATGACGGACTCTCCACCTCCAAATCGATCCCGCTCCACAGTACAGGTCTTGGTGTAATGCTCATTCCTTCGACGATAAACACAAATCCGACCATCACCCCTGGTGAGACAAAACCGTGACTCGTCAGTGAAGAGCACTTTTTGTCAGACCTGCCTGGTCCAGCGACGGCGGGTTTGAGCCCATAGGAGACGTTGTTGCCGGTGATGTCTGGTGAGGACCTGCCTTACAACAGGCCTACAAGCCCTCAGTCCAGCCTCTTTCAGCCTATTGCGAACAGTCTGAGCACTGATGGAGGGATTGTACGTTCCTGGTGTTACTCGGGCAGTTGTTGTTGCCATCCTGTACCTGTCCCGCAGGTGTGATGTTCGGATGTACCGATCCTGTGCAAGTGTTGTTACACATGGTCTGCCACTGCGAGGACAATCAGCTGTCCGTCCTGTCTCCCTGTAGCTCTGTCTTAGGCATCTCACATTACGGACATTGCAATTTATTGCCCTGGCCATATCTGCAGTCCTCATGCCTCCTTGCAGCATGCCTAAGGCACGTTCACACAGATGAGTGTTTATGGTTCATTGAACAAGCATGGGAAACAGTGTTTAAACCCTTTACAATGAAGATCTGTGAAGTTATTTGGATTTTTACGAATTCTCTTTGAAAGACAGGGTCCTGAAAAGGGACGTTTCTTTTTTTGATGAGTTTATTACTGTGAAATGTTTAATAAAGAGTCACCAACCCTGACTGTGCTGCATTTGAAGTCTATTGAACATATTAAGACATTGTGACAATGGAGAAGCTAACCTCAGTGAAGTCTGTGAGATGGGCCGAGCAGGACGCAATTTCCTTGGGGTTCTCCAATATTCGGGTGTAGATGATCATGACGTTGGAGAATTCTGCTGCGAAGCCCAGCTGCACCGTCACGCCACAGTCAAACTGCAGGTTACGGCTCTTTGGAAGAACTGGAAAGAGACAGCTAATGCTTATTGAAGCCGTCATGCAGTGCTTACTTACGTCTACCAGAAAACGCATATCAGCTCCCAGAGCTAATGCATTGGATTTAGCTCTGACAGATAATGTAACACATATGACCTGGTTCAAAACTCAGTCGGTCACTCCACTAATGTACCTTGATTGAAAAATGCATGGTGAATAAGCCAAAGGTCTCACCATGTGCTATGGCCCACTGCAGGTTGCGTGCCGAGGTAGTCTCTGGGCAGCCGGAGCTCTGGATGCGGTCAGTGAGTGCACGTCGCTCAGAAAGATTACTGCGTAACTCTAGAGCCTGCCGCCCTCGTGTGATCTCACACCGACCCATGTCTGTACAGATACATGAACAAAACAGAGAAACTACATTAACAGTCATTTGTAAAGATTGATATTCACAATATCAAGTGTCACAATACTTCAAAATATGTTTTAGTTTTTTAAAACTTCATTAGTCATACCTTCGGCCACCCTGTCCAGCATGACAGTGACCTTCTCGTCGTCCATGACTCTCTGTTTGAGGAAATTGATGAAGATTCCATTGGACAGGTCGTCTTTATTCACCTCAAAGGCCTCTGCATCCACACACCTAGACATAATCAGAGATTAATATAACACATTCTGTGATACGTGGATGAGTGAAAGAGGTACTTTAAGTTGGCAGAGAAGCAACTCACGTGGCATAACCAAACACTATGTTTGCGGTCACTTTCAGTTGCCCTGGCTGTGGAGGGACGCCGTCGTTCAAGTTTCTAAAACAGTACAAGTTTAGTACAGATATTAATTAATTTACAACATAACAGCAAAATCATTATTACATTTTCGTAGAGCCCAATCACATAGTTGATGCTGAGAACTGTACCTTTTGCGACACATGTCCAATAGAAATACATTGAGACTCGTCTCTCGCTCCTGCATCCGCTGTAGCACATCCTGCACCCACAGGCAGTTCTCTGAGGTATAAGAAGCCGGGGCATCAATGGGCACCATGAAACTGTTCCCATAGTTCTCATAACCATGACCCGCAAAGTATAGAAGCCCTGGAACATGACGGGAGAGGAGGAACGTGAAAGGGATCGGCACTATTAGACACAGCTGGACAATGCAAATAATATTACTATTTAACTACTATGATTTCTTATAGTAACTAAACTGACCATAGACGCCGCGGTCGAGCAGCAGTAGGAACTCAGTTACAGCGCTGTGCATCTCCTGCCAGTTGAGGTCCAGCAGAGAAACCACCTTGAAGTCCAGCTGACGCAGCAGGTTGGTCATCTCGTGCACGTCAGCCATGGGCGCTCGCAGAGGCCTGTGGTGCAGGTAGTTCATGTTGCCCATCAGAAGAGCCACTTTGTCCGTGGCTTTGAAAAACAAGAGGAAATTAAGGTATGAGGAAAAAGGGTACATATCACAAACATTCTGTTATTAATGTTATTCAAATGGACAATCATATACCGTCATTTGTGTTTATAAAGCTTTTTTTCGACACTGCATCTTCTTTTAGATGGCTATGTTGTTTACTGCACTTACCATATAATTTACTTATCTGCCTGGCAGGGCTAGGTGTGGCAGCTGTAAAACATTGTTTATAACATTGTTATGAATTAATCACATTACCACCCAAAAACATTGGTGTGACACGGAGTAGAAAAACAGTGAAGTTGGTTAAAATACTATCATGTCTGTACCAGGGTCTATTTCTCCCCAGGAGGCATCAATGGAGGAACCAGGGTCTACAAAAACCACAAACAAGGAAGTCAGTCAAATCACTGTGTCATGTGCTTTCTGGGACAACCAAAACATATTCATGGAACCACTTCTGCACGAATCCTCACAACTAAGCCAACACTAAAAAGGAAACATACAAAATACGTCGTACAATTCTGACCACAGAACAGAAATAACAGACAATACAATCATTGCAGATGCACCACTCTCACCTATTTTGACATGAACCTGGTCGCTCCACACCTCATGGTACAGGTTGAACACCCTGCAGCTGTACATTCCTCGATCTGCTGTGGTCACACACAGTATCTGCAGACAACCACAACACATAACTCCAAACATGACAATCATATACAGCAAATGAACAGACACATACAAGTCCCAAGATGTCTGACATAATTGGACCTATAATTATGATACAGGCTTTTTAAACATAGAGTAAAAAAATAAAAAATAAAAAGTAATCATATATTCAGGGGACCCAAAATGGCACTGACCCTCAGGGTGCTTAGCTTGCCTGTTGGCATTAGTTGTTTATTGTGGTACCACTGGTACTGAGGAGGAGGGTTGGCCTCAGCAAAGCAGTCTAGACACAAGGAGTCCCCCTCAGCTACTACCTGGAGCCGGGGCTGACGGACAATACGCACTCCACTCACTGAGGGAGGGAAGAAGCTGCTACTGACACCTGAAACACAACCAAGGGGCCTAATGGTTATGACACAAAAAAATGCAAGGTGAAGTCAATGTGATGAATTCAGGAAAGGCAGAGCCTAAATGCCAAGACAATCTTCTAATACCATCGTTGCATTGACTACATTAGTTCTACTGATTGAACTATATTTGAAAATATAGTTGAATTGAGTTACCTGTGTTGGAGCCAGCTGACCTGACAATGCGGACATGTGCCCACTGGGAGAAGACAAAGTTCTCTCCATGGTTGACCCGGCAAATGTAGTGTCCCTGGTGGGTTGGGGTTAAAGGGCAAAGGAGCAACTCTGGACCACTTCCACCCAGCACCTAAAGAGAGAATATATTATCTCACTCATACACTTTACACTGTATGTGGGCACACAGTGAGTATACCAAACATTAGGAACACTTTCCCAATATTGAGTTGCACCCCCCACCCATTAAACAAGTTGGCTGGATGTCCTTTGGGTGGCGGACCATTCTTGATACAGACTGGAAACGGTTGAGTGTGAATAACTTAGCAGCGTTGCAGTTCTTGACACAAACGGGTGCGCCTGGCACCTACTACCATACCTCGTTCAAAGGCACTTCAATCTTTTGTATTGCCCATTCACCGTCTGAATGGCACACCTACACAATCCATGTCTCAATTGTCTCAAGGCCTAAAAATCCTCCTTTAACCTGTCTCCTTCCCTTCACCTACACTGATTGAAGTGTATTTAACAAGGGACATAAATAAGGGATCATAGCTTTCACCTGTGTTCATCTGGTCAATCTGTCAGGGAAAGAGAAGGTGTTCTTAATGTTTTGTATACTCAGTGTATAATCACTGTAATATGCAATGGACTGACCTCTTCTTTGCCTTTGAACCACTGGTAGCCCATAGCAGCAGGACCAATAGCCTTACAGACCAGCACAACCCTGCCTCCCTCTGTAGCATGCTGGGCCTGGGGCTGCACTGTGATCTGAAACCGCTCCATCACTACACACACACATATACACACGCACAGTGACTGAGGTACCAAGTAAGGTGACAGAGGACACCTGTAGTGTTGCTAAAATAGAGCAGATATCATATATTTCAGAGAGAGAGACAGACAGGCAGAGGTTAAGACTGACCGTTAGCAGTGAGGTACTGCGCAGCTTCATGGTGCTCCATCTTCTTCAGGCAGTGCAGCAGGAAGCCCAGGGTGCAGGAGCGCTCAGACAGCCTCTCTAGGAGGTAGCGGCTGGGGCTGCCTGTCGGGCTGAGCACCTGGAGCGAACAGCTGGTCATCTCATTCTCACTGTCAATAAATGGTGACAAACCACTAACAGGTCAGGCTAAACATCGACATTCTCTCTGTATGGCTTTATACCATCATTAAGACTCCACAGCTTCACAACATCGCCATTAAAAAAAGTTACAGATTGAGTGTTATCATTCGGTATAGATGACAAATTATTCTGTAAAGAATATGGGGTACGGACTCAGTTATCAACATCATAGCTCTAATGATTATGAGACAATGCTATTAACATTGAGTGTTTCATTTCAAAGTCTCACCTGCAGCGGAATCGAGGTTCCTCAGTGACAACTTTGGCAAGTTGTCTCCATCCACATTTGGCATTATCCAGCATGTCAGCTAACCTGCTCTGAGCTCCTTCACTCAAAGTCCCAATGCTGAGATTCCAGTCACCCATCTCTAGTCTGTCTTCAAACAATATTGTTTTTTTGTAGGGAAGAAAAGAAACAGCTAATGGTTATTGACCTTACTTTTCACAGTTCTCAAAACATTTTGGAATAAACTTGTAACAGTGGTCATCCAGAGTCAAGCGTGCCAGTCACGCCTTGAGTGGCTGTGATGACAGAACACACTACAGAAGACACATTGTTCCAACCATAGAAATCCTGTTAAATTACTAGAAGGGATTTCATAGATCCTCAAAGTTCCAGAATGGGATGAAAATGGCAGCCATATTGGTCAGGGAAGAATCCCAACAGTCTAATTGGAATGAATGGCAGTAGAGGCATAATCCTGATTTTACTTATACATGAAAATAAAATGCATGTAATATTGTAGAAATTGTGTAATATAATTATTGTCAACATAAAATAGTCATTTAATTATACATACAGTTTATACAGGGTTTATACCCATTTTCTTTATAAATAGCCTCTAAAATATATGTAAACAGATCTGAAATGTCTCCGTTTTCTTGTAAAGCTGTGAGTGCTATTATATGATACAATATGAGTACTTGTTGCATTTACAACTTGTCTAAGTCCTATCATCAATTAGTTTTGGCAGGTGTATGGCCATGGATAGCGGAAGTGGAGTTTAGTCCGTTAGGCTTTGGATTGATTGCATTGTTTGAATGGAATGTTGGAATATTAGCAGTTCATTTGACCCATTAATGGAACCATTCCTCTAAAACCGGCTTGCTATAGCTTGCTAACAAACATACAATGCAGATAAATTGTTCAAATACATTATTTTACACAATATCTAATCACAGCACTGGCAAACCACGGTTGACCAACTTAACCAAAATGGCTCTTTATATGATCATAACAACGTTCATGTCCATTCTAGTATTCTAATTCGTAATGCTATGGTTACAACTTTCACTTGGTGATGTTTACAGTGACTGGCAGTATACAAAGCCTGTGAAAAAATATTTGTATGATTGGACTGTACGTAGCCTAGTTAAAAGCTATAACAATTAAACAAGCACATTACAACATAACGAATAGGCCTAAATATCGTTCAACTGCTATAGCCTATTATCTGAATGTATCGCTCACTTAAATGAGTGACTGAAAGCGCACCCATTTACCTGCGTTCTATTCAGCTGCTTCCGGAATACCCTGAGATGAATTTCTTCGTCCACGTAAACGAGACTACTGTATCTTTATCTCAAAACTTACAAACGCCTGCCCCTTTACCGATTCCGACGATGTTTTCGACGAGACCAGAAGTCGTTCAATAGTTTTCAGTGGAAGAAGAGACAAACCGACCGCTCCCATCTAGTTCAGAAATCTCTATCAATAATCATATATTTCGGAACTACAGTAGTCCGTTTTGCCAATCTCGTCTCGGTGTGAATCAACTCTCACAATTGGTTGAACAATGTCTTGTTTCTCATTTTACATCGGTTCCTCTTTTTGTGTTGTCCCTTGTATTTGCATGAAAGCAACCATGTTCCCCTCAAGTTTACTTTCACCTTCCCTACGCCAATAGAATCACACCAAAACTCAGCGTCAGTGGAAATATGTATCAGAGAGAAGTTTGGAACTATCAGCAAAAGAGAGCAAAAGAGACAACTCCATCACGTTGCAGAAACACTAGCGGTTCATGGGTAAAATCACTGAGAAAGCCAAGCCAATAAAAAAAGCTATTAAAACCTGTTATGATAATTGCGTTGTTTGCTCTACAACCCATTCATACGCCACCGTGAAATACAATAAGGCCGTGACAACAAATAGACAACAGTCACACAGTGGCGGAACAAGTTTAAATCCACAAAAAATATATATATTCCCCATTTACACACAAAATCTTGCACGAAATAAGTAGATCTCAAAAGGTGACGAGAATAAACAAGGCCATTGTTTTCAGAAGGTCTCTAGCAGCATCGGTGCATGTGTAAAACCACAAGCGACGGCAAGCCACGAAAAAAATGCCATATCACAATCTGTGATAGATATGCTGAGCAAACAACACAATTACCTTTTTTCAGGAGGGCCATATGAGATTTTCTATTCGGCAGGGGATGGAATAATACAAAAAAACAAATTATTGTAATAATTTCAGCTCGAATTTTCAAGCAAAAATTCGGCCTATTATACTATTAGATGGAGAATGACCCTAGATAATCTCTACTATAAATTAATTAGATTTTACTACAGATTTTTTTCCCGAAACCCACTCACAATTCTATTAAATTCAGTCATTCGGCCAATCCTGGTTTAATATAATGGCATTAGCGATTTTTAGGCATATGCTGGTGGCAATGTTAATTATAGGATGACTTGGGATACATGATCCACGACCAGTGGTGGAAAAAGTTGCAAATTGTCATAGTTGAGTAAAAGGAAACATACAACGGACAACACAAAAAGAGGAACCGATGATGACTCAAGTAAAAGTGAAAGTCACCAAGTAAAATACTACTTGAGTAAGTCTAAAAGTATTTGGTTTTAAATATACTTAAGTATCAAAAGTAAATGTAATTGCTAAAATATACTTAAGCATTAAATCATTTCAAATTCCTTATATTAAACGAACCAGACAGCAACATTTTCTTGTTATTTACATTTACTGATAGCCAGGGGCACACTCCAACACTCAGATATAATTTACAAATGAAACGTGTGTTTAGTGAGGCCACCAGATAAGAGGCAGTAGGGATGTTCTCTTGATAAGTGTGCAAATGGACCATTGTCCTGTCCTGCTATGCATTCAAAATGTAACGAGTACTTTGGGTGTCAGGGAAAATGTACGGAGTAAAAAGTACATTATTTTCATGAGCAATGTAGTGAAGTAAAAGTAGTCAAAAATATAAATAGTAAAGTACAGATACCCCAAAAAACTAATTAATTAATACTTTTAAAGTACTTTTACTTAAGTACTTTACACCACTGTCTACGATAGACAGCACATCTCAGTGTCATAGGCCTACCATAGAAAAATAGGCTATAGCCTATCTGTAAACGTTGATACATCCTGACAAAATACACCATATGAGTGGCATAATGAAATTTTCTGGACCTTGTAAACTGTCGAGAATAAAGCCAAAACTGTTCCAAATGGTTGTATAATCAGTACTTTATTTCCGCATGAAACACAAAAAGACGTTTGAGCGGTTATTCATATTAGCCTACATCACTGCAGTTTACAACCTAGACAATAATTGTGTACTAACAATAATACATTTCTCATTGCACTGTGTTGTATCCTAAGACATAGAATAATTGTATTTTCCCAAAACATAGGCCTATATCTTCCATTTGATAATCTGCTACCTAGGCTGAAGGAGTGATGCAGCCTACAACCATGCATGTTGAATTATTCCAATAGCCTATTAAACTTACAAAGTTAGTCTTTAGCCAAAATAAACAAAGACCATAGCTGTCAATGGAAAAAACCATGGCGCCCGAAACGTCATGATTGTGGGTTCGATTCCTGGGTCCACGAACAGAAAATGAATGCATGCCAACATACTGTCACTTTGGATAAAAACGTCTCCTTAATGTCACATTGATTATTTTTGCACACCTCTCCACATATTTTAATATTCATATATTTTTTTGCAGTGGTGTGTGTGTGGGGGGTAAAATCAAGTATATTTGGGCCATTCCTTGGACGATTCTGGCCCTAACATGGCAGCTTTGGCTCAGTTCAGGCTGCCAGATCTGGCCCGAATGACTCAGGCCTAGTCTGTACCGACATTCATTTCAGACTCGGGCAGGATCCGGCTGCCAGACCCAGGCCAGCAGTTTTAGATCTGGCATGCCGGAATCAGGCCAGATGTGGGCCAGACGTTTTGTGCTACCTGGGAAGCCACACTGGCAGAATAAATTCAACCACACCTTTGTTTAATCACAAAACCAGAGTGGTGAAGTCCACAAAGCAAATATTGCATGTAACAGTTATTTCACCTGCAGCATGGTCAAGCAAGTTCATGTTTTCAACAGTTTACTTACTGATTTAAAACCAGTTACCACAAGTCAGCATAAAAACAACAGGAGCACTGCCTTTGCTATTCCAGTACAATTTCAAATTAAACATCATAAAATGAACAAGGCTATAAATGCTTAGTTTAATACACTGAAAACTAACTTAAAATATACCCCAAAAAATTTAGTCCAATCAATGTTGCTAAATGTCATGTGGCTGTCCATGGTACAGATTTCAGTCTGTGTGTGTGGGTGTGCGTGCTTAAGCAAAACATTTTTTTGAGACTCACCATACTTGTAGACTAGTTGAATGCCAATGCAAACCTCCTTTCTTGCTAGCTAGTTAATGGGAGCCTGCTAGGCTACATATTCAACTTCAATCATCTCAGGCCAGTGGCACAACATATACATTTATAGTTAGATCAGAATCGCCATCACAATCATTGGCCTGTACAGAGAATTAAGTCAAAACAACAAGTCCAAATCCCCATCTCCATCCATGGTTTAGGAATGGGAGGATTTAGCAAGCTAGCTACTGCAGGACATCAACACAAGCAGACCAGAAACCGACACTGAAGTTTTGTCCAAATGCTTGCTGGTATCATTCAATCAAATGCTAGGGGGGCAACATGTTATACTTTTTAGGTCCAGATAGCAACAGATAAATGGGCTACACATACTGAGACAGAGGGGCGCTGTTTCCCTCACTCCGATCATTTCTCCAGTGAGATTCAGACACTCAAATTATGAAAACACAGACAAAATATAATTTTATTAATATTTTGGTATTGGTCAAATATTTGGAGAAGCCTGGCTTCCCTTGGCATCCATGAACACGCCACTGTGTAGAATAATCACTTACAGAATAATCAAAACAGTAATTCTATTCACCATTGATACAAAATCTTGCACGAAATAAGCAGATCTCAAAAGGTATTTAGGTGTTCTCTCTCTGACAAGTGACGAGAATAAACAAGGCCTTCATTTTTCTGAGCGCGAACTTGGGACCTCTGCCGTGCTAGCACACATGACCGCCCTCCTGTAACGTCTTACCAGTCGGTGCTACGCGAAAAGCTAGCTATTAGCTGGCACAAGTGTGGACACTTCAGGCTGAGGAGTAAGTTTCACACATCCCCATGTGCTACATTTAATCTGACTACTAAAAGATACCAACAACTATTTAGTCCAATCAACTTAAGCTAAATATGATGTGGCTGTCCATGGGACTGAGTTCTGTGTATGTGTAAGTAGAAAAAACATGTTGACTCACCCTACTTGTAGAGAAATGCAAATGCCATCCTACACTTTTATAGTTGTTGTTGCCCTAGGCTACCTGACTTAAATGCTTGCTCGCTAGCCTAACTTCCTTTCATGGGCAACGATACACCAGGCCAGTTAATTAAAATTAGCGAACTACATCTAGCTACATGTTGAACTTCCATCCTCTCAGGCCAGCGGCACAATGTTTGAATTTATGGTTGGATCAGAATCTCCCTTATAATAATTGGCCAGCACGGAGAATTAAGTAAAACCAAAACTCCAAATCCCTGTCTCTATCCATGAAAAGGGACGATTTTAGCTAGCTAGCCACCGGAGGACAACGACACAACAATTCAAGTTTGTTTCTGTCAATGACGTTTTGCTTTTGATGTGATTGGTGTCAAGCAAAATCCTAACTTTTCACACGCTTTGTATACTGCCAACAATGTCATACACTTTTTGAACAGACAGCATCATAGATGGGCTACACATACTGAGACAGCAGGGAGAGACAAAAGATGAATCATTTTGTATGTTCACAGAGTATTACAGATGCTATCTGCAAGGTGTGAATCAAAACTCATACCCTCACATAATTCTAAAATAACATGTCTGTATGCGTCATCCTTTTCAAAGAAGCCTACACATGGTAACATTTGAGATTAGAAATCAAAATGCAAAAGTTGAGATGGATTCAAAATCCAGGTCTTTCTATTTGCCTTATTTTACAGTACAAAGTCCAAGTTCTCGAGGTGATGGGTTATTCCTTTTCAGCAGAAAGATGACATACAGGCTGAGAGTATTGACTCAGTCAAGTTACAGCTGTGCTATAGTGTCTGGTGTCCAGAGAACACAGTTCTGTAGAGCAGCTGATCGCTGCCCCGGGTCCTACAGCTTCTTCCCTATGTGTAACCTGTTAAAGCGCCACGTGCTCCTTCCTCAGGACCTTTCAGTATTCACGGCTATCTGGCTTCAGCTCATGGATATCCTTAAGGGGACCCAGCTGTAACTGGAACAGCCTGGGAGGCAGAAGCTTGGTGTCACTTTAATTTTTTATAAAGGATTTGTAATTATTCATTAATAAAAACACACAACGCTACATGTTTATAACAAAAGCTGATATTCATGGACATGAAGTAGAGCATTAACAGGAAGTAGAGCATTAACAGGATATATTTATATTTTTCAAGTGAAAGCTATAGCTCAAAATATCCCACAAAAACATAACCTATCTCCAGCTCTCTTTGTCAAGGTAGTACCACATTTGAGCACTTACCACTCTGGGTATTCCTTGTGTGGTTTAAGTGCAGGGTTGTCTCCTTGCTTAAAAATGTTGACTCCGACAGCATGAGAGGTGAGCTTCACAGGGTCCTTACACACCTCTGGCCCCTTCAGCACATCTTTCACGATGCCCTTGCCTTTCCCTTTGGCAGCTGGCAGAGAGAAAACAAGTTGGGATAAAAACCTGTTATGACTCATTCAACACTTCAGCATCGCTATCACTGTTCTACAAAACATGGAAACAATGAGTTAGAGAACATGAACAAGATTGGACTCAAGATTTGTGCTCTTCTGCATTTTTGCCCAGTGTTATGTTAAATACATCTAATTGATCCCATAGATATAAATTCTTAAATCAGGTAAATTAATTAATGCAATAGATTTAACATTGGCTAAAGACCCAACTGATCCACGGAAGATACCATTTCCATCGCTATTTACATGGCCGTAACACATCTGGACAAGTGGAACACCTACAGTATGTGAGAATGCTGTTCATTGAATACAGTTCAACATTCAACACTATTGTTCTCTCCAAGCTCAACCCCACCCTCTCCAACTGGAACATGGACACCCTGACAGGCAGACCAAAGGCTGTGAGGATTGACAACACCTCCTCCACACTGACTCTTAACACAGGGGCCCCCCAGGGGTGTCCTCCTTCCTCTGCTGTAGTCCCTGTTTACTCACGACTGTGTGGCTTTGCACGACACCAACTCCATCATCAAGTTTGCTGACGACACCATGGATGTAGCCCTGATAACCAACAACAATAAGTCAGCCTATAGGGAGGAGGTAAGTGAACTGGCATTGTGGTGTCATGACAAATACCTCTTCCTCAATGTGAGCAAAACAAAATAGTTGATTGTCAATTTCAGAAAGCAGAGAAGGGAACATGCCCCAATTCACATCAACGGGACTGCAGTAGAGTCATACATTTTAAGATCCTCTGCGTCCACATCACTGAGGACTTGACATGGACCAACAACACCATCACTCTTGTCAAGAGGGCGCAACAGCGTCTCTACTTCCTAATAAGCCTGAAGAAATTTGGCATTCCACCCCGGGTCCTCTCCAAATACCACCGCTGCACCATCGAGAGCGTTCTGGCCGGTTGCATCACGGTCTGTTACGGGAATAGCTCCGTACACGATTGCAAGGCCCTCCAGTGGGTGGTGAAGACGGCCAAGTAGATCACTGGGACCGTGCTCCCACCCATCCAGAATATCTACTTGAAACGGTGCCTGAGAAAGGCACGCAGCATCATCAGGACCCCACACTCCCCAGCCATGAGCTGTTATCTCCCTTACCGTCGTGCAGACGGTATCGGAGAATGAGGTCTGATAACAACAGTTTCTATCTACAAACCAGACTGCTGAACACTTGAACTGGACTTGACCACCTGCTCTGATTCTCCGGACCTTAGCACACATGCACACACCTGCTGCTACCAGACTCTTATTATACTGCTCAATTTATACACTTGCCTCCATCTCCCCTTCCCCAATACACGTGTAAATATTAGACTATAAATTGTGCCTTCCTGTATTATAAAATGTATTATTCTATTCTACTTTCATTTACTTTATATTCCATTTTCTTACATTTTCTTAATTTATTTTTGTTGCATTGTCGAGGAGAAACCTTCAACTAAGCATTTCGTTGGACGATGTATACCATGCGTATCCTGTACATACGACTAATACAACTTGAAACGTGATATTGTCCTGAATGTTATGTGGCAAGGCAACATTCAGATGTAATCTAAAGATGCAGTGCCTTGAGATAAACTTCACCATTTACAGAGATAATATGGACAAGCAAAGGCATACAGAGGATACAGGCAATTATTCAGTGGGTGTGGGTGAAAGAGCTATTTTGATTGCACAGGAAGTTATGATCGGAACTGTGCATCACTGTGGGCATCCTGACCATAAAGCGGCATATAGACTCCTACTAGCAAGTAAATAGCTACCTCACACTAGAGGTCTTCACAGATCCACCTGTACCTGAATACTCTTATTTTAAAATGTATTAAAATGGTTTCCCCCCCACCATCGACCTACACACAATACCCCATAAAGACAAAGCAAAAACAGTTTTTTAGAAATGTTAGCATATGTTTTACAAATAAAACTGAAATATCACATTTACATAACTATTCAGACCCTTTACTCAGTACTTTGTTGAACACCTTTGGCAGCGATTACAGTCTCAAGTCTTCTTGGGTATGACGCTACAAGCTAGGCACACCTGTATTTGGGGAGTTTCTCCCATTCTTCTCTGTAGATCCTCTCAAGCTCTGTCAGGTTGGATGGGAAGCGTCGCTGCACAGTTATTTTCAGGTCTCTCCAGAGATGTTCGATCGGGTTCAAGTCTGGGCTCTGGCTGGGCCACTCAAGGAGATTCAGAGACTTGTCCCGAAGCCACTCCTGCATTGTCTTGGCTGTGTGCTTAGGGTCATTGTCCTGTTGGAAGGTGAACCTTGCCCCAGTCTGAGGTCCTGAGCGCTCTGGAGCAGGTTTTCATCAAGGATCTCTCTCTACCTTGCTCTGTTCATCTTCCCTCAATCCTGACTAGTCCCTGCCACTGAAAAACATCCCCACATTAAGATGCTGCCACCACCATGCTTCACCGCAGGGATGGTGCCAGTTTTCCTCCAGACGTGACGCTTGGCATTCAGGCCAAAGAGTTTCCTTACCAAGGCCCTTCTCCCCCAAGAGCTCAGTTTGGCATTCTATGTGTGCCTTTCCAAATCATGTCCAATCAATTGAATTTAGCACATGTGGACTCCAATCAAGTTGTGGAAACATCTCAAGGATGATCAACGGAAACAGGATGCATCTGAGCTCATTTTGGAGTCTCAAGGGCCTCCCGGGTGGCGCAGTGGTCTAGGGCACTGCATCGCAGTGCTAGCTGCGCCACCAGAGTCTCTGGGTTCGCGCCCAGGCTCTGTCGCAGCCGGCCGCGACCGGGAGGTCCATGGGGCGACGCACAATTGGCCTAGCGTCGTCCAGGTTAGGGAGTGTTTGGCCGGTAGGGATATCCTTGTCTCATCGCGCTCCAGCGACTCCTGTGGCGGACCAGGCGCAGTGCGCGCTAACCAAGGGTGCACGGTGTTTCCTCCGACACATTGGTGCGGCTGGCTTCCGGGTTGGAGGCGCGCTGGTTGTGCTTCGGAGGACGCGTGGCTTTTGACCTTCGTCTCTCCCGAGCCCGTACGGGAGTTGTAGCGATGAGACAAGATAGTAATTACTAGCGATTGGATACCACGAAAATTGGAGAGAAAAAGGGGATAAAATAAAAATAATTTTAAAAATGTTTTTCAGGATATCAGCCATGTGAACCCATTTTGCAGCTGATAAC
Organism: Salvelinus fontinalis; assembly: GCF_029448725.1. Classification (NCBI taxonomy): domain Eukaryota; kingdom Metazoa; phylum Chordata; class Actinopteri; order Salmoniformes; family Salmonidae; genus Salvelinus; species Salvelinus fontinalis. The sequence continues at coordinate 39,803,081 of NC_074678.1, read as the reverse complement.
GGCATGCAACACCAATGCAGCCATAGGCCTACAGCAGCGGTTCCCAACTCCAGTCCTTGAGTACTTCCAACAGCATACAGTTTTGTTGCAGCCCCAGACAAACATACCTGATTCAACACAGAGGGCCTTATGATTAGTTGACAAGTTGAATCAGGGTGCTTATCCGGGGCTACAATAAAACTGTGTACCATTGGGGGTACTCGAGGACCCGAGTTGGGAAACACTGGCCTACAGTATGATGGCATTAGCCTAACTCACACATTTTTTACATATTGTTGAGTACATGTTCTCAATTTTTAAAACGATACCAGTAGACAATGTATGAGGCTAATCATTATAATAGATGTTTTACATGCATTGTGCTGACATTAAATAGTTTTGTGCAAATCCAACCCTTGTAATCTAGGTGGTGAAATGTCTAGAAGCAGGAGATGGGATCTTTAGCTTAAAACATCCACCACCATGTTCAATGCCAGATACTTTTCTCCTAGAAGATCCGAGTGGCACTTCGGAAGTGCCACTGGTATAATGAAAATGGTTTTCCTAAGACTACCACAACAATTACATTGTTTATGCTAAATGTGTTTAAATATATATATATATATATATATATATATATATATATATATATATTTCCTAGTTAGGCTATAAGAAATACTTTTTATTCAATAAAGCAAGGCAAAGCAGAAATGACAAAACACTTTTAATTTCACCCAAACAACAATATAGCCTATTATTAAAGTACAGTATGTTTATAATTTCATAAATAAGTATATAAATAAGCATTTTACATGTTGTTCCAAAATAAATGTATAACTGAGGGATGTCTCCTTTCTTATCTGGAAAAGGACGAAGTTATAGAAGAAACTGATGTTGCTGCAGCATTGCTCATCTTCACAGGGGGAATCCAGTCGACATACAGTACATAAACAAATAAAGGACACCTGATGTTAGAATATCACTTCTTCAGGTCACCTATACCACCAGGTCTCTTAATTGTCTGGTTGTGTTTAATTAATTCAGTTGTTTTAGTGTCATAAAGATTAAATATGTTGTTGGGCTGGAACAACCAGTCAACACAGCAGATTGTCCTAACCCATTGAGGCATTTTTCCTATGCTGTAATGTCCATACATTTTCTCAAATGATCATTGTTTTTTGGGGGGGGCTATATGGACCTCATATTGTACATTCTACATAGGTAGAATGTATCCATCTTTTGTCAAATTAACGTAATTTGACTATTTGTTACAGATTAGGAGTATTCAAGTAGCAGGTTAGGATAATTAGGTTAAGGTAAGGAAAAGGGTTAGCTAAAATGATTGTTTTACTTTTGACGTCAATTTGACAAAAGCTGCATCCCTTCTAGCCATGACTACTTTTCATAGGCATAGATTACATGATTACATTCCAGACAAGGAATGTTGTCGGTGTCAGCAGAGTAGGCCTAGCCTACCATCGTATTAAAAAAGATGTGGCTAATGTCTCCAGTTATATAAAGTGTAGCAGAAATGTAGGAAATGTTTATCAAAGGCCACATTTCTCCCAGACAAAGGAAAAAAATGTCTCTGATATAGCCAATCTACTCATCACATTAGGAATAGTAGGCTTACATTACTCTGCAAATGCGATAATAAATGCATGCAATCCTTTGTTATCAAGGTGCATATGGTGAAGAAATTGCTTCCCCAAAACTTGAAACTCACTCGACGCATGCTTTTAGCTAGACTACAAGCTATCTAGCTAGCTAATTCTGGCTAACTTAGTGTTGTTGTTAACACCTGGTTAGCATAACAGCTAAACAAAAATTGAAAACGAGCAGACTTACCATTGATGAAATAACCGTAGCAGAACCTGTACTGACAGCTGTCTGGGTTCAGATCTTGACGATCTTGATCTTTTCTTACAGTTTATGAGTCTTATCTCCTTGGTGTCAACAAAGGTGTTTCATGACTGCAGGGAATCTGTAAACATATATTTTTCTGTTGTCTTTCCTGCCTTGTTAGAGTAGCCATATACCGTTCAGAAAATGACATGGTGATGAATTAACTACACTGAACAAAAATATAAACGCAACATGTAACAATTTTGAAGACTTTACTGAGTTACAGTTCCTATTAGGAAATGCGTCAATTTAAATACAGATGAAGTCAGAAGTTTACATAAACTTAGGTTGGAGTCATTAAAACTTGTTTTTCAACAACTCCACAAATTTCTTGTTAACAAACTAGTTTTGGCAAATCGGTTAGGACATCAACTTTGTGCTACATTTGTGCTACATCTACATTGTTTACAGATAAATTATTTCACTTATAATTCACTGTATCACAATTCCAGTGGGCCTGAAGATTACATACACTAAGTGTACTGTGCCTTTGAACAGCTTGGATAATTCCAGAAAATGATGTCATGGCTTTAGAAGCTTCTTGACATAATTTGAGTCAATTGGAGGTGTACCTGGTACCTGTGGATGTATTTCAAGGCCTACCTTCAAACTCAGTGCCTCTTTGCTTGACCATGGGAAAATCAAAAGAAATCAGCCAAGACCTCAGAAAAAGAATTGTAGACCTCCACAAGTCTGGTTCATCCTTGGGAGCAATTTCCAAACGCCTGAAAGTACCACGTTCATCTGTACAAACAATAGTACACAAGTATAAACACCATGGGACCACGCTGCCGTCATACCGCTCAGGAAGGAGACGTGCTCTATCTCAGAGATGAACGTACTTTGGTGCGAAAAGTGCAAATCAATCCCAGAACAAAAAAAGACCTTGTGAAGATGCTGGAGTAAACAGATACAAAAGTATCTATATCCACAGTAAAACGAGTCCTATATCGACATAACCTGAAAGGCCGCTCAGCAAGGAAGAAGCCACTGCTCCAAAACCGCCATAAAAAAGCCAGACTACGGTTTGCAACTGCACATGGGGAGAAAGATCGTACTTTTTGGAGAAATGTCCTCTGGTCTGATGAAACAAAAATAGAACTGTTTGGCCATAATGACCATTGTTATGTTTGGAGGAAAAAGGGGGAGGCTTGCAAGCCGGAGAACACCATCCCAACTGTGAAGCACGGGGGTGGCAGCATCATGTTGTGGGGGTGCTTTGCTGCAGGAGGGACTGGTGCACTTCATAAAATAGATGCCATCATCAGGATGGAAAAATTATGTGGATATATTGAAGCAACGTCTCAAGACATCAGTCAGGAAGTTAAAGCTTGGTCGCAAATGGGTCATCCAATGGACAATGACCCCAAGCATACTTCCAAAGTTGTAGCAAAGTGGCTTAAGGACAACAAAGGCAAGGTATTGGAGTGACCATCACAAAGCCCTGACCTCAATCCCATAGAACATTTGTGGACAGAACTGAAAAAGCGTGTGCAAGCAAGGAGTCCTACAAACCTGACTCAGTTACACCAGCTCTGTCAGGAGGATTGGGTCAAAATTCACCCAACTTGTAGGAAGCTTGTGGAAGGCTACCCGAAACGTTTGACCCAAGTTAAACAATTTAAAGGCAATGCTACCAAATACTAATTGAGTGTATGTGAACTTCTGACACACTGGGAATGTGATGAAATAAATAAAAGCTGAAATAAATCACTCTCTACTATTATTCTGACATTTCACATTCTTACAATAAAGAGGTGATCCTAACTGACCTAAAACAGGGAATTTTTACTAGGAATAAATGTAAGGAATTGTGAAAAACTTAGTTCAAATGTATTTGGCTAACTTCCAACTTCAACTGTAAATTCATTAAGTCCTAATCTATGGATTTCACATGTCTGGGAATACAGATATGCGTACGTTGGTCACAGATACCTTAAAAAAAGCAGAGGTGTGTATCAGAAAATCAGTATCTGGAGTGACCGCCACAATGCGACATCTCCTTTGCATAGAGTTGATCAGTCTGTTGATTGTGGCGTGTGGAATGTTGTCCCACTCATATTGAATAGCTGTGCGAAGTTGGTGGATATTTGCGGGAACTGGAACACGCCGTCGTACACGCCAATCCAGAGCATCCCAAAAATGCTCAATGGGTGACATGTCTAGTGAGTATGCAGGCCATGGAAGAACTGGGAAGTTTTCAGCTTCCAGGAATTGTATACAGATCCTTGCGACATGGGGCCGTGTATTATCATGCTGAAAGGTGATGGTGGAGGATGAATGGCACGACAATGGGCCTCAGGATCACGTCACAGTATCTATGTGCATTCAAATTGCTTATCCCAGAGGCTGACCCAAAAGCGGTCGCCGCAGGAGAGGCAGACGGAGCGGCCTACTGGTCAGACTCAGAAGGCGAGCACACCATCCAATGCTTCCTAGCATATTAATCGCCAATGTCCAATCTCTAGATAACAAGGTGGACGAAATTAGGGCACAAGTTGCCTTCCAGAAAGACAGAGATTGTAAGATTCTCTGTTTCTGGAATACATGGCTCACTCAGGATATGTTGGCAGAGTCGGTACAGCCACCCGGTTTCTTCACGCATCGGGCCGACAGACACAAACATCTCTCTGGTAAGAAGAAGGGCGGGGGTGTATGCCTTATGATTAACGACTCATGGTGTAATCACAACAACATACAGGAACTCAAGTCCTTTTGTTCACCTGACCTAGAATTACTTACAATCAAATGCAGACCGCATTATCTTCCAAGAGAATTCTCTTCGATTATAGTCACAGCCATGTATAACCCCCCAAGTAGATTTTAACAATGCTAACCTAATATCATTAATCCCTAAATTCTATCAGCATATTGAATACCCAACACGAGCTGGCATAATTCTGAATCATTGCTACTCGAACTTCCGCGATGCATACAAAGCCCTCCCACGCCCTGCCTTCGGCAACGCTGACCATTAATCCATTTTGTGTACACCCAGCCTATAGACAGAAACAAAAAAGGAAACGCCCATGCTCAGGTCAATACAGCGCTGGTCTGACCAATCGGATTCCACGCTTCGATAACGTGGACTGGGATATGTTCTGGATAGCCTCAGACAACAACATTGATGTATACGCTGACTCGGTGAGCGAGTTTATTAGCAAGTTCATCTGCGATGTTATACCCGCTGTGACTATTAAAACCTTCCCTAACCAGAAACCGTGAATTAATGGCAGCATTCGCGCAAAACTGAAAGCGCGAACCACCACTTTTAATCATGGCAAGGCAACCAAAAACATGACCGAATACAAACAGTGCAGCTATTCCCTTCGCAAGGCAATCAAACAAGTGTCAGTATAGAGACAAATAGAGTCGCAATTCAACGGCTCAAACACAAGACGTGAGTGGCAGGGTCTACAGTCAATCACGGATTACAAAAAGAAAACCAGCCCCGTCGCGGACATCGACGTCTTGCTCCCAGACAAATTAAACAACTTCTTTGCTCGCTTTGAGGACAATACAGTGCCACTGACACAGCTCAAAGCATGTGAGCTCTCCTTCTCCGTGGCCAACATGAGCAAAACATTTAAACGTGTTAACCCTTGCAAGGCTGCCGGCCCAGATGGCATCCCTAGCCGCGCCCTCAGAGCATGCGCAGACCAGCTGGCTGGTGTGTTTACGGACATATTCAACCAATCCTTATCCCAGTCTGTTGTCACCACATGCTTCAAGATGGCCACTGTTGTTCCTGTTCCCAAGAACACTAAAGTAACTGAACTAAATGACTATCGCCCCATTGCACTCACTTCTGTCCTCATGAAGTGCTTTGAGAGACTAGTCAAGGATAAGATCCAATTCACCCTACCTAGACCCACTCCAATTTGCTTACCGCCCCAATAGGTCCACTGACGATTGACTACAGTTCATTGACTACAACTCGTCAGTAAGCTCGAGACCCTGGGTCTCGACCCCGCCCTGTGCAACTGGGTCCTGGACTTCCTGACGGGCTGCCCCCAGGTGGTGAAGGTAGGAAACAACATCTCCACCCCGCTGATCCTCAAAACCCCACAAGGGTGAATTCTCAGCCTTCTCCTGTACTCCCTGTTCACCCATGACTGCATGGCCATGCACGCTTCCAACTCAATCATCAAGTTGGCAGACGACACTACAGTGGTAGGCCTGATTACCAACAATGACGAGACGGCCTACAGGGAGGTGAGGGCCCTCGGAGTTTGGTGTCAGGAAAATAACCTCTCACTCAACGTCAACAAAACATCCACAATGGCAGGACAGTAGTGGAGAAGATGGAAAGTTAAGTTCCTCGGTGTACACATCACGGACAAACTGAAATGGTCCACCCACACAGACAGCGTGGTGAAGAAGGCGCAACAGCGCCTCTTCAACCTCAGAAGGCTGAAGAAATTTGGCTTGTCATCTAAAACACAAAAACTTTTACAGATGCACAATCGAGAGCATCCTGTCTGGCTGTATCACTGCAAGGCTCTCCAGAGGGTAGTGCGGTCTGCACTACGCATCACCGGGGGCAAACTACCTGCCCTCCAGGACACCTACAGCACCCGATGTCACAGGAAGGCCAAAAAGATCATCAAGGACAACAACCACCCGAGCCACTGCCTGTTCACCCCTCTATCATCTAGAAGGCGAGGTCAGTACAGGTGCATCAAAGCTGGGACCGAGAGACTGAAAAACAGCCATCACTAACATAGAGAGGCTGCTGCCAACATACAGACTCAAATCACTGGCCACTTTAATAAATGGACTTAATAAAAGGTATCACTAGTCACTTTAAATAACACCACTTTAATAATGTTTACATATCCTACATTACTCATCTCATATGTATATACTGTATTCTATACCATCTATTGCATCTTGCCTATGCAGCACGCCATTGCTCATCCATATATTTATATGTACATTTCCTATTCATCCCTTTACATTGTGTGTATAAGATAGTTGTTGTGAATCTGTTAGATTACTTGTTATATATTAGTGCAGTCGGAACTAAAAGCACAAGCAGTTCGCTACACTCGCATTAACATCTGCTAACCATGTGTATGTGACCAATAAAATTCTATTTAATTTTTTTCGATCTCCCCGGTACAGTTGAAACCGGAATTCATCCATGAAGAGCACACTCCAGCGTGCCAGTGGCCATCGAAGGTGAGCATTTGCCCACTTAAGTCGCTTACGACGCCAAACTGCAGTCAGGTTAAGACCCTGGTGAGGACGACAAGCACGCAGATGAGCTTCCCTGAGACGGTTTCTGACAAGTTATGCAGAAATTCTTCGGTGGTGAAAACCCAGTTTCATCAGCTGTTCCGGTGGCTCGTCTCAGACCTGGCCACATGTGAAGAAACCGAATGTGGAGGTCCTGGGCTGGCGTGGTTACACATGGTCTGCGGTTGTGAGGCCGTTTGGACGTATTGTCAAATTCTCTAAAACGACGTTGGAGGCGGCTTATGGTAGAGAAATTAACATTAAATTCTCTGGCAACAGCTCTGGTGGACATTTCTGCAGACAGCTTGCCAATTGCACGCTCCCTCAAAACTTGAGACATCTGTGGCATTATGCTGTATGACAAAACTGCACATTATAGAGTGGCCTTTTAATGTCCCCAGCACAAGATGCACTTGTGTAATGATCATGCTGTTTAATCAGCTTCTTGATATGCAGCACCTGACAGGTGGATGGATTATCTGGGCAAAGGAGAAATGCTCACTGACAGGGATGTAAACAAATTTCTGCACAACATTTTAGAGAAATAAGATTTTTGTGCGCATGGAACATTTCTGGGATCATTTCAGCTCATGAAACCAACACTGCGTTTATATTTTTGTTCACTGTAGTTTTAAGCACTATTATCATACAGTTTGGGGTAGCCACTCAGCTATTGTCATTAGAATGAATGCGGTGGTCTTCCAACATGGCCACCAGGAGGCGTCATATGTCAACTGCAAGAATATAGGCTTACCCTGGTGTGACGTTTTGCTAACCATGTAAATCTCTCTTGGACAAGGTGACATTTATCAATATATTCAGCTTTATTTACTCTCTGATTCTAAAATGCTAATTAGCATCAAAGTAGACATCATGCAAGACTACAAATCCCTGCAAGCTCCTGCACGTCATCTCTAGCTGACACCTTTGCTAACAGGTATTATGTAAATTTAAAACTTGCACAAGACAGTTTAAAGAATTGTAAATTTCAAGAAAGTTATCCAATTTCTTCATGACTAAATTTAGATAGGAATCTCTGGATTAACTACCTTTGCCTCGATTTGGCAGTCTCATCCAGATCATCATGGCATTTGAAGTTCTTTATGATAGCCATATTACCAGCTAAATAGTATTTCATGTTTAGGGGGTAAATACAGGCAAATATATTGATAAATCATCTTGTCCTAGAGAGCTTTACATGGTTATCAAAACCTCATGCCAGGGTAAGCCTACGCAGCCCTTATTTGAAGTGTTTCTAATATCCGTATGGGAAAAATGAATGGTGGAAAAATGATTGGAACCATTTTCTTGTTTGACTGCTAGGTTTTATGGGTATTATGACTCATTATGTGGTACTCTATAGCAGGGTTTCCCTAAATTGGTACAGAAACATGCTGAAAAGCTTCTGTGTTGTTCAATGTACATGTAACCAGGTCAAAAATCTGGCTATTTATCACGGGAAATGTGGTGACACAGTGTCTAAGTAGGCTTTGACAACATGTAAACTATGTTTCTTCTCCAAGGTGTGTTTAAAAAAATAATAAAATTTGCACAATAAGCACTTGCTGTCTCAAATACGTTGTTACACTTGTTGTAGCACAAGCACACTTGTTGTTACACTAGCTAGCACATTTCTGCCATATTAGCATTGCCATGAAATCAGTGAAAACAAGACATGGGTATTATCGAATACATTTTCCAAGAAACCCCCACTTCTCCTTACATGGTTCCTTTCGAAACGCCCACTTTTCATGAGAGATGACATATCAGTAGGTGGGAGCATGGAGACCCTGGGAGATGACGTTGGAGCTGGACCCTATTGAACTACCTGGCCATCCAGAATCACAACATCACACCGGCTTCTGCCCCATTGAAGCGTGCACATCGTTTCCGTGACGTTGTCAGCTAAACCATCTATGTTAACTACTCATATTGTAATCATATAAATAACTTTTGCTCACCGTGCCTGTTATTTATCTGTACCTGTGTATTGTTCATTACTCACTTATATTTTCTAATGGAACTAACGTTAGCTAGATTAGATTATACATTTTATAGGAACCATTTAACGTTACTTACCAACTTTCTTTGCGTATCCACATGTCGGGGTTTTATACAACAGGTTACTCGTACAAAACCACACGGGTGTATTGGTCACAAGGCATTTCATTGTCATTGTAGAGCAGAATAAACCGTACCCTGCCATCCTTTCGTGAAGCGTTGGGGATTAGCTAACACAACAGGCCACTGCGCATGTGTTTGACATTCATAATCCCCATTTCTGGTCACGTTACTGCCACCTACTGGGATGAACGCACGGTACTCTGCACTAGGTGGCAACAGACTACCATTCATGAAACTCATCTGCGTAACAGCGAGAGAGGAAGAAGGAAATCTACGTCAACAACAAATATGGCGGATCAATACGCCACCGTACAGAAAGGTTCCCTGAAATTGAAAGGAATAGGCGTCGTTTCCGCCGGTAAAAAGTATGTATTTCATGTTATTATTACTTATAAGTCAATGTGTTCTTAAAATTGTCCACACCTTACTATGTTTAAAATGGAGTAAAGGAGCAAAGTAGTTACCTCTCTGTCCCTATAAACCAGCTAGAACAATGAGCCAGATATTTCACCAGATTTATAAATGTGAAGCATCCGGTTGGCGTTTCCCACTGCCAAATATGGTGATGAGAGGAAGCCCAGTGGCCGGAAGTAGAAGTGAGATGAATTTTGGCTGACATTACTGTACATTTTCTCATCGATAAAACATCTCCATACAGTTTTCTGTTTCCAAAACTAGAAAAAATCACAGAGTGGACTGCGTTTTATAGACTTTACAATTTGCAAAAGTTTGCCAGCTAAGCTAACTATCAAACATGGTAACAACAGCTAAATCATATTTTGTTCACTGTAAATAGTTACATAGTGTTAGCCTTCTCAAATGTATGTAGCTTTTAACAACAGCTAAATCGTATTTTGTTCACTGTAAATAGTTACATAGTGTTAGCCTTCTCAAATGTATGTAGCTTTAAAGTGCACGGGCCATCAGTCCATCAGCACCGTTCTTTACCCAACCTGCCTCAAGCTCACTCCTGGCCCCTTACACTAAGTCTGAATTTGTCCTGCTAGGTGACCTGAACTGGGACATGCTTAAACCACCTGACAAAGTCCTAAAGCAATGGGGCTCCCTAAATCTTTGCCAGATTATTACCAATCCCACAAGGTATGACTCCAAACACCCAGAAAAGGCTTGATGTTATCCTCACAAATTATCCTGATAGGTATCAGTCTGGTGTTTTCTGTAATGACCTTAGTGATCACTGTTTTACAGCCTGTGTTCGTAATGGCTGCTCAGTGAAACGGTCTGTCCTGATTTGTCATGGGTCAGATGGTTTAGACCCTTTCTTTAAGGTTGCTGCCCCTATCATTGCCAAGCCTATCTCCAACCTTTTTAATCTGTCTCTCCTTTCTGGGGAGGTTCCCCTTGTTTGGAAGGCAGCCAAGGTTCGTCCTTTATTTAAAGGGGGAGATCAAGCTGATCCTAACTGTTATAGGCCTATTTCTATTTTGCCCTGTTTATCAAAAGTGTTGGAAAAACTTGTCAATAATCAACTGACTGGCTTTCTTGATGTCTAGTATTCTCTCTGGTATGCAATCTAGTTTCCGCTCAGGTTATGTATGTGTCACTGCAACCTTAAAGGTTCTAAATTATGTCACCATTGCCCTTGATTCTAAGCAATGTTGTGCTGATATTGTTATTGACTTGGCCATAGCTTTTGATACGGTAGACCATTCCATTCTTGTGGGCCGGTTAAGGAGTATTGGTGTCTCTGAGGGGTCTTTGGGCTGGTTTGCCAACTACCTCTCTCAAAGAGTGCAGTGTTTTTCCAAGTCAGAAAATGTGCTGTCTCAGCCACTGCCTGTCACAAAGGGAGTACCCCAAGGCCATTTATATGCAGATGATACAGTTTTATACTCAGCTGGCCCCTCCCTGGATTTTGTGTTAAATGTTCTACAACAAAGCTTTCTTAGTGTCCAACAAGCTTTCTCTACCCTTAACCTTGTTCTGAACACCTCAAAAACAAAGGTCATGTGGTTTGGTAAGAAGAATGCCCCTCTCCCCACAGGTGTGATTACTACCTCTGAGGGGTTAGAGTTTGAGGTAGTCACCTCATACAAGTACTTTGGAGTGTGGCTTGATGGTACACTGTCCTTCTCTCAACACATATCAAAGCTGCAGGCTAAAATTAAATCTAGACTTGGTTTCCTCTATCGTAATCACTCCTCTTTCACCCCAGCTGCCAAACTAACCCTGATTCAGATGACCATGCTAGATTACGGAGACATAATTTATAGGTCGGCAGGTAAGGGTGCTTTCGAGCGGCTAGATGTTCTGTACCTTTCGGCCATCAGATTTGCCACCAATGCTCCTTATAGGACACATCACTGCACTCTATACTACTCTGTAAACTGGTCATCTCTGTATACCCGTTGCAAGACCCACTGGTTGATGCTTATTTATAAAACCCTCTTAGGACTCACTCCGCCCTATCTGAGATATCTACTGCAGCCCTCATCCTCGACATACAACACCCGTTCTGCCAGTCACATTCTGTTAAATGTCCCCAAAGCACACACATCCCTGGGTCGCTCCTCTTTTCAGTTTGCTGCAGCTAGCGACTGGAATGAGCTGCAACAAACACTCAAACTGGACAGTTTTATCTCAATCTCTTCGTTCAAAGACTCAATCGTGGACACTCTTACTGACAGTTGTGGCTGCTTTGCTTGATGTATTGTGGTCTCTACCTTCTTGCCCTTTGGGCTGTTGTCTGTGCCCAATAATGTTTGTACCATGTTTTGTGCTGCTACCATGTTGTGTTGCTACCATGCTGTGTTGTCATGTGTTGCTGCCTTGCTATGTTGTTGTCTTAGGTCTCTCTTTATGTAGTGTTGTGATGTGTTTTGTCCTATATTTATAGATTTTTAATCCCAACCCCAGTCCCCGCAGGAGGCCTTTTGGTAGGCCGTCATTGTAAATAAGAATTTGTTCTTAACTGACTTGGCTAGTTAAATAAAAGTAAACAAACATATAAGCCTAATCTAGTATTTACCTCAAAGCTCTAGCTGGTTTAGGCTAGCTATGTAGCAGGCTAGCTAACTCCTCACTAACAACTCTTCATCTGTTGGCATTATTTTACTCTTTTAGAAAGAAGAAGAAGAACAAGGAGAAGAAGCATCGTTTGGAGCAGCAAATTAATACAAATAAAAATGAAGAGGAGGAAACCAAGAGTGGATACATTGACAAAAGAACACCAGCTCAAATGGCTTTTGACAAGATGCAAGAGAAGAGGGTAATAATTATTGTCCTAAATGTATTGTCCTACTGATGTTCTAGCACTGAAATAGAGACAATGTTAGTCATGGGATAAAAATACCTACTTCCTGTTTAAAATACCAATATTCACACACAATTTTTTTATGTTTCTTTCAGCAAATGGAGAGAATTTTGAACAAAGCAGAAAAAACTCACAAGCGGAGAGTTGAGGTAAGACCTTATTATTTGAAAACATCTGCATGAATTTACTGTAATTTAGAAAATACACTTGGACATTTGAGTTCTACAAACTCCTGGCATTTACAATAAACAAAGGTATTTTTGTTGTATTGCAGGATTTCAACCGTCACCTGGACTCCCTGACAGAACATTACGATATTCCTAAAGTCAGCTGGACCAAATGAAGAGGAATCCTGGACCATTTTCATTTTAGAATATGCTTTAGAAGAAAAAAAATTGCCCATTGTTACCCATGCTGTGTCATTTCTGTTGTATATTAGTCATTTTATAATGTGGTAATTTGTGTGACTATATTTTGGTTCCATACATAGAATTATACTAGATTAGACATGCTGTGATGTGTATTGAATTAAACTGAGTTACTTTTCCTTGTCTGGAATTTCACAAATTTATTCACCTTACATTTTTTACATTAGTATTGGTTGTGTGTAGTTCATTGCTGTCACGACTGAAACAACAGGTGGCATTTTCCAGGCCCAATTGCAGAGCCTTCTATTGTAAAGTAGAGGGCTGAGCTGTGGTCTCTTATAACACCACATGCGTACAGTATAGTCACTCAATATATTAATTACAATTAGCATAACTTGTAATCTAAAAAAATATGTAGCAAATTATGTATGAAGGCAATATTTGTGTTGGGAATAGACAGACAGCTTCCCGGAAGTAGAGAAATATAATAGTAAATATTAGCAAAGGTTTTCTATTATATTGACAAGATAGTCGAGTAGTCGCTCCAACAATGGAAATACATGTCTTCAAAGGTTGAATGCATGGGGGAGGGGGCGAAAAGGTTTGACCATTCTAGATAATAAGGTCAGATAAGTGTGTCAACAACAGGCAGAACTCTGATATAAAGTCGTTTTGTTGTTGAAATACCACGTGCGTTAGTTTATTCGTAACAATCGAACTCGAAACTTATATTTGATCAAATAAGCCTCACGTAGCAAATGAGCAATTATATTATTTTGATGACCAAATTCGACACTCATATTCAAAAGTTCCTCACTTTCGCGGTCTTGTTTTCGTGAACAAAATTTGGGCGGAGTAAACCCTCTCGCTTTGCTTCTTCCTCTCTGATGTTAGCCGGCAACACCTAGCACTCCTAGGTGGATGCTATCGTACCGCCGCATGTTTTAGATATTATAAATATTTTTCACCGGTACCAACTCGTAAGTTACGACGAGCTAAAAGCAAAAATGTCAGCAAGTGCGGTGTATGTGTTAGATCTTAAGGGCAAGGTAAGAGGAACTGAGATTAGCTCAACCAGCTAAAGAGCTAACGTTAGCTAGCTTAATCTAACATGGTTTACGTTAAAATGTTTACTAATGCATCACATAATTTGATGGCCAATTTACAATATGTAGCTAGCTACTTTACAGTCTAAGAAAAATATACAATAGTGAATTTGAGATGGCTAACTTTTGATGTTGAAACGGGACATTAATAGTATGCATTGTAGCTAGTTACTTAGCTAGCATCTACCCCACCCAGCTAGACTGGTATTGGGATCAGATTGGGTTCAATGAATCACGTAATGTATTATGGCCAAATTCTGCATGATAATGATAATTGTTGTGGTGGCCTTGTGAACAGTATACTGTATCACAAGCCTGACAAGAGCCCATACCATCCATGGATGTCATCATGATCACCAACATTTGCCCCCATCCTAAGGCCTGTTTGAGAATGAAAACACACTTTATGTGAAGCCTCAAATGCATAGTCTCGTTAGACCCATGTAGATTTTTGTGTTCCATATCAAAGACACTTGAAGATATGAAAACATGATGCCACTGATGCCAGTTCACGATGTCATCAGGAGGCACATACCATGTAGGACAGAGCGATAGCTAGAGAAGTAAGTTCCTGTATATTTTGTTTCACCGCTCCAGGTTCTGGTCTGTCGTAACTACAGAGGAGATGTGGACATGTCAGAGATTGAGCACTTTATGCCCATCCTCATGGACAGAGAGGAGGAGGGCAATTTATCCCCTATCCTGGCCCATGGAGGGGTCCGCTTCATGTGGATCAAACACAACAATCTGTACCGTATCCTTACTGCCACTTACTCAACCTCTCACAAAGGGGATTAGAGTGACTACTGCTTCAGTATTCCTTTGCCATTCCAATATATGTTTCTAAATAGAAATGGGAAACGCTTCCATATTTTGCTCTGGGTAAAAGGGAGAGTGATGGTTGGTTTGACTGCTCAGGTCAAAGTACTACTTCTCTCGCTGAGAGTTCAAACAATGGATAGGTTCACTTCTTGCAAATTCCACTTGTAGTTCGTTCTCAAACCGGCCTCTTTTTTTAAGGTAGATACAAGTCGACTTATGTTGAAAGCCCCACATCAACTTTTCACCTTAACAAATGTTCCATCAGTTGTAGCAACGTCTAAGAAAAATGCCTGTGTCTCCTTGGTCTTCTCTTTCCTCTACAAAATTATCCAGGTGAGTTAATTCGTCTCTATAATGGTGTGTGGTGTGCAGTAGTCTTATTTTCCAATAACCCATAGGTATTACTGGTGGTTAACTGGTAAAAAAAAATTGTTGTATCTAGACTCAGCCTATTGTCTCTGCAGGTTTTCTCCGAGTATTTTAAAGAGTTGGAAGAGGAGAGTATCAGAGATAACTTTGTCATCATCTATGAGTTGATGGATGAGCTGATGGACTTTGGCTATCCTCAGACTACTGACAGCAAGATCCTTCAAGAGTGAGTATCCTAACTAGCCCTTATTCTATCTACAAAACTCTCTCTGTACAAACCTATGTTTAGCTTCCATTAAACAGTTTAAAATTCCTCCAAGTTAAACATGATTTAATAATGTAGTAGTGACCTACAGTACTGTGTATACAGTTTATCTTCCATTTCACCTAAACACCCAGTATGGCTGCAGACAGACAGTTCCTGTCATTGTTGTCCTGTCCTCTCACCAGGTCTGTCTCTGTTTGTTTGTAGGTACATCACCCAAGAGGGGCACAAGCTGGACACAGGGGGCCCGCGTCCTCCTGCCACCGTCACCAACGCTGTGTCCTGGAGGTCAGAGGGCATCAAGTACAGGAAGAATGAAGTCTTCCTGGATGTCATCGAGTCTGTTAATCTTCTGGTGCGGTGCCTTGTCACGTCGTGTTCTAAGTCTAACACTCGCCTCCCTCTAATACATTCTTGGCTTACAATGTTTATTATTTCTCAATGACAAAATTATTCAGTGTTTTATTGAAGTACTATCAACGTTTTTGAACGTAGACGCATTTCTGCAATTGTTGTAAACAGTTTGACACTTTTCCCCCTTTCTCTCCTCTGCAGGTCAGTGCGAACGGTAACGTGCTGCGCAGTGAGATCGTGGGCTCCATCAAGATGCGTGTGTTCTTGTCAGGGATGCCTGAGCTGCGTCTGGGCCTCAATGATAAAGTTCTGTTTGAGAACACTGGCCGTGAGTTCCTCTGCACTGTGTGTCACTGGATTGGTTACAGTTCAGTTAAAATACAAATGCATGTCAGATTTCAAAGCTGTTTCTGTCTGTATTCTCATCCCAAATTTTAGACACTAATGCGTGACTTAGCCTTTTGCTTAGAATTTCCCATCGACATCATTGTATGATTTGCAAGGAAGTTGGAGTTGTGTGCTGTGCGCACATATTTCAAGTTAGGATTCAGCTCTTACCTCTAATCTATTTAAATTCTTAACAGAGCTTGTATTTTTCTCAGAAGACTGGACTTGTACCAGGTACAATCCTCTCATGCCCTGACTCTCTCTGTTGCTGTGCTCACCACAGGAGGGAAGAGTAAATCAGTGGAGCTGGAGGACACGAAGTTCCACCAGTGTGTGCGTCTGTCCCGCTTTGAGAATGACCGTACCATCTCCTTCATTCCCCCCGATGGAGAGTTTGAGCTCATGTCCTACCGCCTCAACACACACGTGGGTACTGTATGAGAGAGAGAGGCCAGTTACATTAGATGGGCTTGTCATTATGGATCTGTTTTACAAAGATATGAAGTCTTTGACAAAAAAAGAAACATTGTTCATGAAGCTTCTCCATCGAAAGGGCTTCTTAGTCCAAGACTAGGTTTAATCTCTGTCCAGGTAACCGCCCACTTTATGGGATGGGCATGCAATTAGAAGTGTACAAGTTAAAGCTGGAATCCGTACTTGGTGAAACTGCCACGTCCGTTTTGCAATATTAAAGCAGTAAAGAAGATACTTCAAACAACTAACACTGTTTTTTCCCTCTGGCATTTTTTTATTTTTTATTTTTTTATTTCACCTTTATTTAACCAGGTAGGCTAGTTGAGAACAAGTTCTCATTTGCAACTGCGACCTGGCCAAGATAAAGCATAGCAGTGTGAACAGACAACAACACAGAGTTACACATGGAGTAAACAATAAACAAGTCAATAACATGGTAGAAAAAATGAGAATCTATATACAATGTGTGCAAAAGGCATGAGGTAGGCAATAAATCGAATAATTACAATTTAGCAGATTAACACTGGAGTGATAAATCATCAGATGATCATGTGCAAGAAGAGATACTGGTGTGCAAATAAGCAGAAAAGTAAATAAATAAAAGCAGTATGGGGGTGAGGTAGGTAAATTGGGTGGGTAGTTTACAGAGGGACTATGTACAGCTGCAGCGATCGGTTAGCTGCTCGGATAGCAGATTTTTAAAGTTGTTGAGGGAGATAAAAGTCTCCAACTTCAGAGATTTTTGCAATTCGTTCCAGTCGCAGGCAGCAGAGAACTGGAAGGAAAGGCGTCCAAATGAGGTTTTGGCTTTAGGGATGATCAGTGAGATACACCTGCTGGAGCGCGTGCTACGGGTGGGTGTAGCCATCGTGACCAGTGAACTGAGATAAGGCGGCACTTTACCTAGCATAGCCTTGTAGATGACCTGGAGCCAGTGGGTCTGACGACGAACATGTAGCGAGGGCCAGCCGACTAGGGCATACAGGTCGCAGTGGTGGGTCGTATAAGGTGCTTTAGTAACAAAACGGATGGCACTGTGATAAACTGCATCCAGTTTGCTGAGTAGAGTATTGGAAGCTATTTTGTAGATGACATCGCCGAAGTCGAGGATCGGTAGGATAGTCAGTTTTACTAGGGTAAGTTTGGCGGCGTGAGTGAAGGAGGCTTTGTTCCGGAATAGAAAGCCGACTCTAGATTTGATTTTGGATTGGAGATGTTTGATATGAGTCTGGAAGGAGAGTTTGCAGTCTAGCCAGACACCTAGGTACTTATAGATGTCCACATATTCTAGGTCGGAACCGTCCAGGGTGGTGATGCTAGTCGGGCGTGCGGGTGCAGGCAGCGAACGGTTGAAAAGCATGCATTTGGTTTTACTAGCGTTTAAGAGCAGTTGGAGGCCACGGAAGGAGTGTTGCACATCATTGCACGAGCAATAGAATAGCAGAGTATTTATTGCAATTTTTTTACTCTCCGTTTCATCAACTAAACAAAACCGATAACAAATGCGCTGTGGCAGACAGTGACCCTCTTTCACCTTATGCAGATTTCAGCTTTACGGAATTGCTATTTTATTTATGCATATGAGATAATGACATGCCATTTTGCATGTACAAGAAAGACGTGTCAATGCAGAAATGACCCTTTTCGTTGTATTGATGAGTTGTTTTTTAAGCCTATGAAATGTATTGTCCCCAGGTGAAGCCCCTGATCTGGATAGAGTCTGTGATAGAGAAACACTCCCACAGCAGGATCGAGTACATGATCAAGGTAAACACCAGCCCTGCAACGTTACCCAGCAGCTAACAGTATGCTCTGGTATCAAATCAATAGTTGACCACAAAGCTATCATAAATGCAAATAGCATGATCTTCAGGAATGCCATGTATTAGCCTCTCTTTTTGTGTCTAAGGCCAAGAGTCAGTTCAAGAGGCGCTCCACAGCCAACAACGTGGAGATCCACATTCCAGTTCCCACAGACGCAGACTCGCCCAAGTTCAAGACCACGGTGGGCAGTGTCAAGTGGATCCCAGAGAACAGTGAGGTTGTCTGGTCCATCAAGTCATTCCCGGTGAGCACAACAACACACTGGACTGCATGCTAGCGTAGACTATAGTTCTCAAAGTGCGGTTCTTTTGAGTGTCCGAACATCATAACCCCAAAGATATCATGTGTCACTTAACTGACCTGGATACATTTATGTAAAACAAATCCACGTTATCCTAACTCTTGATCTGTTTTGTCTTGTCCCAGGGGGGTAAGGAGTATCTGATGAGAGCCCACTTCGGTCTGCCAAGTGTGGAAGCAGAGGACAAGGAGGGGAAGCCCCCCATCAGTGTGAAGTTTGAGATCCCCTACTTCACTACCTCTGGCATCCAGGTGAGCATCCTCACTGCAGTACCTCTTCTATCCTCCAGGAGTCTCTTGTTGCTGTTACTGGGAGACTGGGAATCATTCTAACACAGGATGGCGCTGTTGTAACGCGGATGAGGTCTGGCTGCTCGCGCTGAGAACCTGAGGTGTGCTTGAGATCGTGCTTGGTTTGCTGCTTCAAAGACTGGTGCCGTGTGTGCATGGTTCTGTTGTAGGTAGAACTGCTGTCGTTTTTAATACAGACCGTACAATAGACTGTCAGTCAACACAGGGAGAACAACATTACTGTAGCGTTGGTCTGGCGGGTCTCTCTGTAACATTTCGACACTACAGAGTTAAGGTGTTGTTGACAAGCTACACTCAGAAGGATGTACACACATTTAAATAGTTCTGCACAGGTACTGTATAGCCAGCATCAGACAACTGCCGAAAAATGAACTGCTCCACACACTTTTTATTTCCTTTAACTAGGCAAGTCAGTTAGGAACACATTCTTATTTTACAATGACGGTTAACCCGGACGACGCTGGGCCAATTGTGCGCCGCCCTATGGGACTCCCGATCACGGTCGGTTGTGATACAGCCCGAGATCGAACCAGGGTCTGTCGTGACGCCTCTAGCACTGAGATGCAGTGCCTTAGACCGTTGCACCACTTGGGAGCACCAAAAACTCACTGCTTTTAAGACTAACTTTGTTTTGCTCTGTTTTATTGAAATGTTGTTTCTACCCATAATACTCAGACCGAATGGTCAATAGGTAGTGGATGGGCTGGTTAAGATGAGAACAATTAGGGGCAGAGTACCAGTGTGCAGGTCCTTATTTAAGTCGGGCAGTGTTCTGGATGAGTGTCAAGCTCTCCCTGTCAGCCCTTTGCTTCCAGATCTGACACCAGGGAAATGACATCAGAGCCCAGAGAGTCAAAGGAAAGCCTTTTGGTTGGCTCAGTGTGGGGTTTGCTCGCCTCGGGTCTTTGTTTCCTGGTGAAAAACGAGCATGGCCAACTTATTATGGAGACGCACACCCTCACATCAGCACTAAAACAAACCGGTTGCGTCTCCATACAGGAATACAAAGCTATGAAGTCAACACATTACACCATTGTAGGGATTAACATGGGTAAACGGGATCCTGGGACTGTCCCGGGAACACTCTTCACATTACCCCCCCCAAAAAAAATTTTAAATGAAAAGACCCTGGAAATTACATTTTTCCTTAGTGGCAGCAGTGTAGCAGCAGATTAGTGTTATGTGTAGCAGCAGATTAGCAAAAAATAAAATGGCACATTATCCAAACAGGTTGTTGCATGGAAGCCTTGAGTCTAGGATATTTACTTCACACAAAGTCACCATAAATTCAAAGCACACGCATAATTGACACTGCCGGACTGCACACGCGACCCGAATGCTGTTAATAAACCCTACAGGAAACCCCTACAGTACAGCCTAGGAAAAAACGTGTGCCTCTTTGAGCTGTCGTTGTGACTTCAGACAGTCACACATTTGATAGGCCCCTATGCACAATACACTACATCTGTCAGTCTTGTAAAAATTTAGAGGCCCGAGGGGAAATCTTCTCCTGTCATAGAGCCTCGGCTATTCTTCAATCCCACTGAAACCCCAAATCCTTACTTCTGTCTCGGGTGAAAAATCCGAACTTTATTCTGTGATCCATAGGTTGTATTATCGAAGCACGTCTTGTGCCTATGCATGTCAAAATACAGCTCTAACATTTCCCCCGCTTTTCTCCTACTTGCCCATCTGAGAGCTTCGGTAGAGAATGTGTGATCAACAAACGGTGTGAGAGTATATATGGGTGTTATTTTTTTAAACAGAGTTTGTCCCTGTTAAGAATCTTTTTAAAACATTTCCACTCTTCATCTCCTCGTTATTCATGAGCTGATCTGCTATCTGTATAATCATCAACTCCATTTTGCCAAATGTAGGAGAGATTCTGTCATTCGTTGGATGTTATCTAGCAAGCTTAGCAACTTTGTTCATTTGACTTTTGTTTGTATGATTCAACAACTCTATACTCTCGGTGCGTCCTGAGTGCACTATTCGTTGAGATGACCCACTGCTGAAATGCACTGAATTGAGGAACATGATAATGGCCTGTTTTGCAATGTCATTGGCGATCAAAGATAGTTACTCAATCATTACTAAATATCAGTTTCATTTGCTCTGAAATCTTTACATAGTGGCGCTGACAAGATGTCGCAACGTCCCTCTCGTTTTGGGAGAACCCAGGCGTTTTCACCATGTCTTGGTTTTAAACGCTTTAAATGGCCACTTTGTGGACTCCAGAAAGAATAGCTACAAAACGAATAAACAAACATTTCAGATTTTTGCAGTTTTTCCCAGGATTCTCGGGATGAATATGAATTATCTTCTGAACAATCTTAATCCCAATACCATTGTGCTGCAGCTCTGTGTTTTTGACCTGTACCAGCAGAACATTTTCAGCATTAGTAACAATCTAGCTTAGATTTTCAAGTTTGCCTAGGGACATCTCCTCTAACCTGCCATGCATTTGGGCTAAACACAAATTAGGCACTCTGGGGGTGCAGGGAATTGGTTATTAAAGTTGAGTTAAGAGTCAGTAAAGCAGGAGAAACTCAAGCCTGTTATCTACACCTCCATTGTGTCGTATTGTAAATGTGCAATGCTAGCTCACAGTGGTGACATCAGGTCACATTGCTGGAAAGCCGCATTGGTGTCTAGTGGTTACCTCACCTTCCATAGCAGGTTTATGTGTGCGTTGGGCTGGTTTCCTTTCTTTTTGTACGAGTGTATGACGTGTTCACAAGGCCTCTTGTCTTGCCAGTAGAGCCACAGGATATGTTACCTGGTCTCTATCTCAATTTACCCTCTATGCAAATTCACTATCAAACTGTTTTAATAAATTAGACAATCTGCCCAATATATTTTTATACCCAAATGTTAGAGCCAAACATGCTCTGCTAAATTAGAGCTTTTCTCCATTTTTGGTGTCATTCCCATATCAATATTTTGCAGTGGCGTCCCACACAGAATTGAAAGGCAGAGGATTAAATTACACTTTGCTTGAAATTCTCTGGAAATGAGGATGTTTTGGCAATAATGGAAAATGAGGGATTTCATAATCCAATGGCGCGACAGAGACATTCAGTGTCTTCCTGTTGTAGTGTTCTACCAGAGAATGTTCTCTCGAAAGGTTTCATCATCACTACAAGATGCGCTCGTAACAGCCACACTTATTTAACCCTAGTGGTGGCACCTTGAGGAAAGGGTTGCTTGTAAACCGAAGCCCCTCAAAATAACTCACTCAACCAGAGATCAATGGAGCCTTCATCAGAGATGCTACTTTTAGCTACTAGAAGCTACTATTTAGGGGTTTTGATGGGGAGCTATTTTGTGGCCCTGGCTGACCCCAAGGTCGCTACGCTGGTGTTCCAGGGCCTCTTGAACTGTGCAGAGCCCCTGTGGCCACTCCAACGGAGCCCACCGCACGCCACCAAGGATCTCTGCTAGCATTGAGGGAACATTAATGCAGCCTGGGCTTATTACAGGGAGTACGCCACTTACTGCTCAGTGTGTGTGTGTCTGTGGGTGCGTGCCTCTGCATATGCCTGGCTGCATGTGTGACCATGTGTTTGCACACTCACGCTCTCCACGCTACCCGGTCTCTCGCACACGACACACAGCACCAAGGGGGGGGGGGGGGGGGGACCACATCATCAACTCCTTGATTAGACAGCGTGGTATATCAAAGTGGTGTTTTACCCCACCGCCAACCAGCTAGGCCTACAGGCAGATGTGCATTAAGCCCCCCAGCCATATCCCATCTGAGGTAGAAAAGGGAAGTTTACCACCAGAGCGGTTTGGGCTGCTCCAGAGGCATAGGCTACTGGGTTTCTTTATAGCCTGCTGATGGTAGGGGGGGAAGCCACATCAGGGCTCATCTGTCCCCCTCCAGGGGATAATTACAGCCAGGTTCCCCCTCCCCTCAGACACAGTGGCGTGGCCCACCAGCCCCTCAGAGAGATGTACTCCATATAGGCCTAGTCAACCACCAGAACAGAACGCTTGGCCAACTGCAAAATACTCATGTACTACATTATTTACAGTAAATATATCATAGTCTGTATCATGTACTGAATAAAATAAAATAAAACTGGTACTGTGTATGAAGATGATAACTGTATTTGGCACAGGCATCATCACAGAAATTCCAGTGTGGTATCAATTTCACATGCGATTTGATGGATGTGCCTCTGCTGTCATTTTTGTAAGCACATGATCATTTGATCTTCATTTAATGTAAATAAACTGTTCTTCCTGTTATAAACAGAAATGATCAGACGTCTATCAGTAGTTAGTAGAACTGTCCCGTGGGCCTAGTTATTTCAAAAGAGAACTTCAAAAGCAAGTTGTTTGTTGGACCATGGTTGACGGATTCATTGCCTAGTTCCGCTTGAACGTTCAGTGAAGCTCTTACCTCAGGCTGATCAAATCAAATGGCTGTTGAAAAGGTCAATTGTCGACCAGACTGCCTGGAGAAACCGCTTGTTCTACACAGCTACTGTCTGGTATTCACATTCTCGAACATCTCAGAGAAATCCTCAACACTGAGGACACATTCATCCCCAAGATAAATCTGCTCTATTTCAAGAGAGTGTCCTTAAAATATGGCATTCTTAGCTTGGTCCGACTGTGCCCCAAACTTTGGAACAAATGTGTGCGAATGTTTTTGCCTGCTTTGGCCTTACAGTAGTTTAGAACAACAAACATCTAAATTTGTAAGGCACCAGACTACTTAGACACAGAGTAGTAGGCTACACCTCGATTTAGCTGCATTCATTACAGCATCACGTCGGCCAACCTTGTTACGGTCTGTGACTAACTGGCAGTGTAGGAATAAGAAGCTACCAATTTCACCACCGGCAGTGTAGAGTTGTAGACGGGTCAACTAATGTTGGAGACTTTGGGACGAGAAAAATCCCCTGTCCTTGTTTCACCCCGTGGCTACTATTCCTGCATCTCTTTTGATCAAGGCTATTTCTCACTGTGACTTGGTCTTGTTGGCAAAACCATAGAAACGATGAAATATTGAATTGGCTCAGCATATCACTTTTAGGCAAGATAGGAGACTTAGGAGGTTAGCATGATTCTGGCTGATAAAAGGATGGATGTATAAATGTAGGCCAGATGTAATGGATGTGTTGGACAAAAACATCATTTATAATCTTTAGTGATATATATGAGGTGATCGCATAGTTGAGGGTTGCTACATAACCACCAGGCCATGCTACATAACCACCAGGCCATTCTGATGGTCCTTGTTGACTTGCATTGACCTGATAGCACCCCTGTTCTGCCAATGACAGTCACTAGACCTAACTGATGTTAGCCTTGACCTGCCAGCACTGAGATCCTCCTGTTCTCACAATGTCTAGACTGCAGACACACACACACAGCTCTGAGACCGTTCAGACAGTCCTCCTCCTATATGCATATAGACATATTCTTTCTGCATTATGTATTGGCCGTATGATCTGCCTCGAACACCCTTTTAGATTTTAAATCACACTTGAAATAGGCGTTGTGCACCTAAATGGGAGGCGATTTGTACAGCTCACAGTCCAAATACAGCGCTAGTCTGATATGGATAATGTCAGGTCAGCAGACCGATTTACCTCTGTGGAGTAAATGATGTGTTTGTATCCAACTAGGTTTCCTTTGCACCAGAATGCGGGATTGTAGCCTTTTTTTGTCGAGGAACACAACAGCACCCTCTCTGTAAAGCTGTTTGTTTCCTGTTATGAGAAGAACCACCTTGTGTGTCTTGGAGGCTGGTTGTGTTCTGGTACCGGCAGTGTTCACACCTTTTCTGAGAGGAAGATGAAGGATGCGTTTTGGGTGGCCGACTGCATGCCTGTTGCATCTTCATCAGTACCCCCAGACAGACGGCCCACACCCAGAGGTGTTTGTTGAGGGGCCTGTTGGGGCCGGTGTCCTGTTGTAGCAGGGGTTTCTTCATTACGGCCCAGTTATGATTTATGGTACCCTTGTTGTAAAGTGTTTCACTCCCTAAAGCAAAAACTATCATCTTTCCCATATGGTGTTGATAAAAAGCTCAGTATTTATGTGAAGAGAGCTGGGCTGCGGTGCGGTGTGCTGTGGCCATTTACACATTGTCAAATCTGTCTGTCAGTGTAATTCTCTGGGCGGTTATTGCAAGTGTTTTATCCTGGAGAAGATTTAAGGCTTAATCCCCCACTCTCTTGTTCTGTTAGGATCTTTGAATGCCTTAAGGTTCTCCTCGTTTCAACGAAGGCCCAGCCATGAAACAATAGGGAACTGTTTTACGATGGGGTAATATGAAGCTCAATCCACTGATAAGCTCACCACAGAGATAAGCATGTTAATTTATGCTGTTTGTTTTATAGGCCTCAGTGTAAATAATGAGATTTGAATGACAATAGTAGTTAACTCCCTGCCATGCGTTCTGCTTACTATCAAAGTTTTCTCGTGTGACATGGCTCAATTTGGTCAATTCAGTTATGTAATATCATGCAATATGTGTGCCCTTGCTGGGTCTTGTTCAATAGGTTGTAGTTTCACAAGAAGGGCAAGTGAAGAATTTATGATATTTCACATAGGATTGGGAAGTGCCAGTTCCCTAATTTTGTATTAATATCTACAAGTTTCTTAACTACCAGCTCGTTTCTCTCTTGAATGTGAGAGAAGTTCCCATCATCTACAGACATTGGCTTTGTTTGCAGGGCATGTATGACCTTATGGGTGGAACTTAGCATTGTTAAAGTTAGTATTTTAAGTGAATATAAAAATAATCTTCCTTGTAAAAACAACACAGTATCATGTATAGTTAAACCCTATTTTGTTATATTCAATGTACTTTACTTGACTGGTTTTCCAAACAGGCTCAGAATGACATGAAATGCACTGAGTGTACAAAACATTAGGAACACCTACCTAATATTGAGTTGCACCCCCTTTTACCTTCAGAACAGCCTCAAT
Source organism: Salvelinus fontinalis (assembly GCF_029448725.1). Taxonomy (NCBI): domain Eukaryota; kingdom Metazoa; phylum Chordata; class Actinopteri; order Salmoniformes; family Salmonidae; genus Salvelinus; species Salvelinus fontinalis. The sequence continues at coordinate 39,777,023 of NC_074678.1, read as the reverse complement.
TTGTATCAAATCAAAATCAAATCAAATTTATTTATATAGCCCTTCGTACATCAGCTGATATCTCAAAGTGCTGTACAGAAACCCAGCCTAAAACCCCAAACAGCAAGCAATGCAGGTGTAGAAGCACGATGGCTAGGAAAAACTCCCTAGAATGGCCAAAACTTAGGAAGAAACCTAGAGAAGAACCAGGCTATGAGGGGTGGCCAGTCCTCTTCTGGCTGTGCCGGGTGGAGATTATAACAGAACATGGCCAAGATGTTCAAATGTTCATAAATGACCAGCATGGTCAAATAATAATAATAATCACAGTAGTTATCGAGGGTGCAGCAAGTCAGCACCTCGGGAGGAAATGTCAGTTGGCTTTTTTAGCACGTCCGGTGAACAGGTCAGGGTTCCATAGCCGCAGGCTATGTCAGGGTATGGACTCTACAAGGCGTTGAAAGTGTTCCACAGGGATGCTGGCCCATGTTGACTCCAATGCTTCCCACAGTTGTGTCAAGTTGGCAGGATGTCCTTTGGGCGGTGGACCATCCTTGATACACACAGGAAACTGTTGAGAGTGAAAAACCCAGCAGCGTTGCAGTTCTTGACACAAACCGGTGCGACTGGCACCTACTACCATACTCCGTTCAAAGACACTTAGATATTTTGTTTTGCCCATTCACCCTCTGAATGGCACACACACACACAATCCATGTCTCAAGACGTAAACATCCTTCTTTAACCCGTCTCCTTCCCTTCAATCACACCGATTTTAGGTGGATTTAACAAGTGACATCAATAAGGGATTATAACGTTCACCTGGTCAGTCTGTCATGGAAAGAGCAGGTGTTCATAATGTTTTGTCCATTCAGTGTATGTATTCTATAGAATTTGACTGCTTCCTCCCTTTAGTCACTGTTTGTCCTAGGTGTGACGATGGACAGGTTTCGTGATGTTTGCTCACTCTTGTTTTTAGGTGCGCTACCTGAAGATCATTGAAAAGAGTGGTTACCAGGCTCTGCCATGGGTTCGATACATCACACAGAACGGAGGTAAGGCTAAAACTAGACATTCACACCCTTCTCACCAAACCTCCCAATGAAGACTGATCCTCAACCCACCATACTGTAATAATGATCTCTCGTTATCCCAGCCACCAAACATCTGCATATGAAACGCACTGTCATCTGCCATCAATCCTATGTGTTGAGCTATGCATGTCTGAACTGCCACGTGTCTCTGCTCCTGTACTCTGGCTCTTCTGCTTCTGGGTGGGCCCCCCACGTTGCTCTGTTGCCCCTCACATAAATGTTTGGGCTTTTACTGGTTTCAATAGTTTTAGTAATTGCAGCACTGAATGTTGCTTCAGGGACTGTTTTGCCCTGCCTAGGAATAAGTCTAGGGGACACTGCTATCAAGTGGTCTGTAACTTCCTTCACTGGATTTTCCCGTGCTTCATGCAGTGCTGTGTGGTTCTATTATCTCCCCTCTACTGTGTGCCATGTTGTAAGGCTCTACAGTACAGTCTACAGTCCGTCTCTCTCCAGGCCTCTCTTCCTGATCAGGTTATCTGTGCAGGTGGTCTGAGACGGGCCCCTCCCCTCCCGACTCTAATTGGCAGGAAGGAAGCATCCAGGAAATAGCGTTGTTCTTGGCGGCCGCTGGCCAGCTGTCGTACTGCACTACACCCCAACTAATGGCTGTCTTACTTATACACCGGCCCCCGCAGAGCCAACCAACATATTCATTACCTCCGATATCAACCAGAGGAAGGCATTCGTCTCCGCCGACAGTTTGTTTTGATACTTTGTCAATCGGGGGGTTGAATCTTTTGTTCCGAGCAGTCTTTGGTGTCTGCGCCGTGCAAGGCCAGACTACAGGTCCTGGTTTTGTTGTTGTCTGCCTGTGTGGCTTGAAGATACAGTAGAAGTCTAGCTTAGCTCAAATCGGAATCGCTGATCCTGATGGAATTCATGTCAATATTTTCACTACAATAAAAGTAGATTCACCGGACAAGAAACAATATCTCCAGTGATCCAGTCTCACCAGAAAGTATCATGATATTTGACAATATGAGTCCCGGGAATTCTACGGCTCCATTTTGTCTCAATCCCCTCTGACATAGATGAGTTCCACCTCCATTGTCTGCAAGGAGAGCGAAAGCCAACACATGCTGAAGCGGTTATGAATGATGCTGCAACTCTGACATTGATACTATCTTTTGAAAAAGAGTGAAAAGGGGGGGGGGGACAGGAGGGGGGGAGCTCTGGGGTCCCAGAGTACTGAGAGAACCTGCTAGTGTAGCTAGAGGGGAGGGTGGGCCGGGGAGAGGCTTTTGCCAAACGATGGTGACCTATCCAGTTTGGGGTTAGCGGATGACGAATGTAGGCAGCCCACAGGGACTCCATGTGCACGCCCTTGCTCTTAAATGTTTATCTTACCTTTTGTCTCGGGGTTATTGCCAGTGCATTTAGCCAAGGAATGATTTAGGAATGCACATGTGAGTAGGGGAATTCAGGGCTGCTGAAACTGAAAGCATACTTTTTCCATCGCCCCTCTCACAATGTTTCTGATAGGATCTAATTAAACAGGGACCTGTGGGTCTGTTGAATTACTTGTCGTGAGTATGGGTGATAGATATCATACTGGGGAGGTTAGACCTTAACATGGGTGGATCGCTGAATACTTACAGTAGATGTACTGTATATAGACTGAGTTCTTTAGTTGACACGGATATAAAAAAATGTAAGAGCGGTGCCATCATACTGCACTGTTGTATCTCACCAAAAGGGAAGGTGTAGATCCCCATTTCCATACATCTGTATTTGTTATGTTCATGTGTGGTGTGTTCTGCTTAGGGTTAAACAAATACTACACATTTTTGTTTATTAGAGTTAATGCCCCTAACTTTAATTTTAAAAATCAACCCTGTAATTAAACAGATTTAAGTTGACATGTTATGGAAGCTGTCAGGGCAATTAAACAACACGGATCACAATGGTGCAATTACAAACTAGGTGTGAAAACAAGATATCTCATGTATGCTACCTCATGTGCTCTGGCCACTGCCAAGTTTTACTTCCACGTTTACCCCCAAGGCCCCAAATGAATAGCCAACGCCACCTGAATTGCCTGCTTGCATCATCCTGGTGAACTCTGGGTTCTGGTGGCCAAACTGGTCAGACTGTTTCCAGACTGATTCCTTGCCAGGGCCCACCGCAGACTTCCACCGCACCACCATTTTGTGTCTTTTTTTCCCCTCCTATGTCATTTTGTTGATCAAAAGAGCTGCAACGTTAGCGGAAAGATGTCCCGAGCCTTAACTGACGATTCAATCTTCATGAGATTGATTTCATTAAAAGAGCTGAAATGTAATTAGGCATCCTTAATATTAAGCGTGGTACCCTTTGTGGTTTTATTAACTTCATCTATTAACGTTTACACCTTCAAAGGGGAAGGTCAATAATAATAATTCTATCTCTCGGTGACATCTCACTGTTATCAAACAATGAAAGACAAATTACTTCAAATTCCACGTTTCATATCACTTTTAAAAAGGACCAGTATTCTTTTATGGGGAAGCGATACACGACACCGTACAGCTCTAGAAATAAAGCACTGGCCCTAACCCAACTAGAGGCCTTGATGCCTTTGGCAGCCTGACAGTTTCTTCAGGCTGAATGAAAAGCTTTGTCCTATTTGCAGAGCGCCCTAGGGGCCTTGATGTGGCTGTAGGTCCTGATTGGCATATTGGTGGCGGTGAGGTCACAGACTGGGCTGTCGTTGAAGACTGGTGGAAAGTGTAGGAGTGGTGTGACAGGGTAATGCCACCCCCAAGGACCTGTGGCTTTACCCGTGCACCGACAAGCACTTTATTGTGGACCACGGCGAGCCAATGGCACCTCATCTGCGTGTCCCTGTGTGTGACTGTGCCATGGCCAGGAGCCTGAGTCAGCAAGGCCACGCGTTGGCTCCGTCTCCGCAAGACGGGGGAGCATTTCTGGGGAGAGGGGCGCATGGGACCAAATTAGAGACCTCCCATGAGCGTGTAGTAAAGGTCTGTAAACACAACCTATCAATTACCACAGCCAAAGTAGTCCTGAAGACTTAAGCTGTCTTATTCTACCCCTTTAATGTTCTCCTCACTCAAAAGCCATATAGGAAACCGGCATGTGTTTGATGGTTAAGAGGACAGTCATTTTCAAGGAGGCTTGGGGGGGGGGGGGGGGAATAAGCCACCAGACCCATTGTCTAGCCCATGGCATGTGCACGCTACAATTAGAAATAGTTCTCCAGGCGAGTCGGGGTAATTTAGACTGATGTGTAGACTGGATTCAAGAGTTCTGTTAAGTCTCACATTTTGTAAGAAATGTCATATTGCAGAGAAGTAGTATTTAGAAGTTTATTAGGTCTGTTAAAGTTGTTTTGAAGGGGTCAAAAGTCTTTTAGTTTTATTCACATGAAAACATTGTCAAACTAACAATATGAATAGCCACATTTAGAAAGCGAACCGTTGCGTTTTACTAGAAGTGTGTGTGTGTGTGTGTGTGTGTGTGTGTGTGTGTGTGTGTGTGTGTGTGTGTGTGTGGCAGGCACATTTGGGTGTCTGTGTTAGACACTTCATAACTACCAAATTTGACACGTCATTTCTCGAACCACCGTCACGTTAAAGGATTTACAAATGTCAGTAGTGCGTTTCAAACCCACGTCACGTAACAATACTATTGGGCTCAGTTCACCATTGTTCCAAGTGCCTCTGGTTCCCCATAGCAACCACAAAAACACTGCTCCACCGTAGGCTTTGCACTTAATTGCTCTTAAAGCAGATATGATTTAAGGCAAATGAAAACCAGATACGCTGGGCTTATGGGGCAAGCGGTTTCATCACTCCATGTCTAACGTTCCACACACCACACTGTTTCCATAACAAACTTTGTTTTTTACATTTGTATTATTGTTATCATTACAGAAATTGAGGCTGTGTTCTTTAGGCTAAAGAGTGTGATTTTGGAGAGGTTTCCACAAACAGACGGTACTGACCTTGTTAAATCCGGCCCATGCTGCGTGCATGCCCTCGTCGCAAAAGTGAATTCGCACAGTCCACACACACATACATACTCTACGTACACACATAAACAAGTACACAATCTGTTGTGTGTGTGTGTGAGAGAGGGAGTGCGGATCTCATGCTCACCTCTACTCAAAACTCAGATTCCTGAACAGATAAGCAGTCAGAACTTGGCTTGAGCGAAGAAACCAGACTCCACACAGCTGTGTGCTTCCCATTGTAAATGTATGTGTATTTAAGATGTTTATTTACGAGTCATGCTGCCAAGCATAGCACCAGAGGAACTTAACATCTCCGTACAAACACACACAGTCTTTGGTCTGAGGGAACTAAAATAAGGAAACTTATCCTTGAGCTGGTTCTGCTGGTTTTAACAAGAGTTTTCTCTACTTATTGTCTTTCTTCTGTTAGTTTTATAATGGGTGGAGCCAACTCCCACAAGACAAATCACATTTTATTTAGTTCTTGGAGTAATATTTAAACGTTAATGAATTGTGTGTTTTGAGGTCAAGATGGAAGGGTAGGGAAAGGGCTTCTCTGTAAGCATTCGCTTAGCTTTTATGGCCAAACCGATGTTTCTAGATCAGTCAATATTCATGTATATGACTGCCAGCGAAATGGATGTTTACTAATGAGTTCACAAATTGTTTAATTATTTTACTTTTTTCTCCAGATTACCAGCTCCGAACCCAGTAGAAGCTGCAGCAGAGGAAGGAAGGACCCATATTTCAAGGATGTATATTTACCTATAGTCCTATGTCATGGACCGTTGTTGTCAACTGTCTTTATTTTTGTTTTCATTTCCATCTTAAAGTTTGGTTCAAATGTAGTGCCATAATACAAAAATGATACTCCTCTGAAAATTCTGAATCTAGGCTTTTACTTGGTTTCAGTTGTATTCCAAAAGCAGTGAAATGTATAATATTTCTAGAGTTACTCAAAGGTAGGTCAGTTGCAAATAATAAATACAGTTATTGATACTTTACTTCCCTGTGGTCTAGCCTTCTAAGCTGCTGTCTCCAGATCACATATACTGCTGCAGCATGGCTTTGAATCTGTACCACTGCTATTTTCTCTTCTGTCCTTCCCCTCTGTCCTTCCTCTATCTATCCTGTCCACTAAAAACTGAAGGACTGACACTCCTTTTAAAGAAAAAAGGTACTTACCCTTTTTCCATCTAAATTACATGCTTGAGATTTTACTTCATAGGTCAATTTCAGGTGTTACGTTGTGTGACCAACAAAACAGTACAGTGTTATAAGAAGTTAATGTGAATTGACAAACATCTTTCTTAATTTCTCTGTTCCATTTACTTGGTGATAGCCTGACTCAAGGCTGAAAAAGCTCTTCAATATATATTGTTTGTGTCGCATCAGTCTGTGTGGCTGTTATGAGATAGGGTGCATTCATGCAGATCAAAGTGAGCACTTAAAATAGACAAATTGTAATAAAATATGTGCCACATTAGTTCTTATGTTTGTCATCACTCCAAAGTTACAGGTCCTTTATGCCACCATTACCCCTCTTAAGAATAAAATCCTGAATGCTTATTAAGGATGTATTATTTGCTAATTATCTGTTTATTCATTTTAAAACAGTTTTTTTTATTTGACAATTTGATCTTTAATTTGTTTTTGGGTTTCTTATCCTCACATTAGTCAGTGGAATTAACATGACTGTTGTGACCTGTTTTTAAAGTTGAGAACAAGTTCTCATTTACAACCCGGCCAAGATAAAGCAAAGTAGTGCGACATATTAACAACAACACAGAGTTACACATAAACATACAGTCAATAACACAATAGAAAAATCTATGTACAGTGTGTGCAAATGTAGAAGAGTAGGGAGGTAAGGCAATAAATAGGTGATGGAGGTGAAATAATTACAATTTAGCATTAACATTGGAGTGATAGATGTGCAGATGATGATGTAATGATTGTGCCTTTTAAACAGCTTGTAAAATTCCAGAAAATGGTGTCATGGCTTTAGAAGCTTCTGATAGGCTAATTGACATCATTTGAGTCAATTGGAGGTGTACCTGTGGATGTATTTCAAGGCCTACCTTCAAACTCAGTGCCTCTTTGCTTGACATCATGGAAAAATCAAAAGAAATCAGCGAAGACCTCAAAAAAAGAATTGTAGACCTCCACAAGTCTGGTTCATCCTTGGGAGCAATTTCCAAACGCCTGAAGGTACCACGTTCATCTGTACAAACTATAGTACGCAAGTATAAACACCATGGGACCACCACGCAGCTGTCATATTGCTCAGGAAGGAGACGCGTTCTGTCTCTTAGAGATTAACGTACTTTGGTGCGAAAAGTGCAAATCAATCCCAGAACAACAGCAAAGAGCCTTGTGAAGATGCTGGAGGAAACAGGTACAAAAGTACCTATATCCACAGTAAAACAAGTCCTATATCGACGTAACCTGAAAGGCCGCTCAGCAAGGAAGAAGCCACTGCTCCAAAACCGCCATAAAAAAGCCAGACTATGGTTTGCAACTGCACATGGGGACAAAGATTGTACTTTTTAGAGAAATGTCCTCTGGTCTGATGAATCAAAAATAGAACTGTTTGGCCATAATGCCCATTGTTATGTTTGGAGGAAAAAGGGGGAGGCTTGCAAGCCGAAGAACACCATCCCAACCGTGAAGGACGGGGGTGGCAGCATCATGTTGTGGGGGTGCTTTGCTGCAGGAGGGACTGGTGCACTTCACAAAATAGATGCCATCATGAGGTAGGAAAATAATGTGGATATATTGAAGCAAAATCTCAAGGCATCAGTCAGGAAGCTTGGTTGCAAATGGGTCTTCCAAATGGACAATGATCCCCAAGCACACTTCCAAAGTTGTGGCAAAATAGCTTAAGGACAACAAAGTCAAGGTATTGGATTGGCCATCACAAAGCCCTGACCTCAATCCTATAGAACATTTGTGGACAGAACTGAAAAAGCGTGTGCAAGCAAGGAGGCCTACAAACCTGACTCAGTTACACCAGCTCTGTCAGGAGGAATGGGCCAAAATTCACCCAACTTATTGTGGGAAGCTTGTGGAAGGCTTCCCGAAACGTTTGAGCCAAGTTAAGCAATTGTAAGGCAATGCTACCAAATACTAATTGAGTGTATGTAAACCTCTGATCCACTGGGAATGTGATGAAAGAAATACAATCTGAAATAAATCATTCTCTCTACTACTATTCTGACATTTCACATTCTTAAAATAAAGTGGTGATCCTAACTGACCTAAGACAGGGAATTTTTAATAGGATTAAATGTCAGGAGTTGTGAAAAACTGAGTTTAAATGCAGTTGGCTAAAGTGTATGTAAACTTCCGACTTCAACTGTAGGTGACCTGGAGCCAGTGGGTTTGGCGACTTAAGCTAGCTATTAAATGGTTATACATGTACACTCACCCTATTCATGAAATTGTATCGCTCAGTCATGTGGCTGTGGCTTGTTATATAAAGCAGGCAGAGAAACATTCAGTAACTGTTCGATTGAAAAATGACTGACGTAAGCGACTTTGAAAATGGTATGGTTAGGACTGTGGCGGTCGCAACATTTCGTCGGCCGGTGATTGTCAAGCAAATAACTGCCGGTCTCACGGTAATTGACCGTTAATTAACATAAACACATTTAGCATCACCTGGCTTCTACACATAGCCTACAAGCCACTGATGCAGAGATTTTGAAACATCTACATTTTAAAAAGTATATTAAATCCATGTAATATAGCCTACTCTTTCACAATAAATCCATGATTTCTTTTAGACAGGTCTTAAGAAACATGATATGAAGAAAATGTAGTCTTACTTCAGAAGAACAGAATAGCATACTCTGAGTTGTCCTTATGTTAGGTCCTCATCTGGCTATGCCATATGGCTGTGGGCTACACTAGTTCATTTAGCAGACAATATTTGCTTAGAATTCCGTGTAATTATTTTATATTATGAAGAATGCAATTGTACAATGCTGAATAAAATAGGATATTTTCTCCAAACGATTTGAGTCAGTGCGCAAACGCAGCTATTTCAGGTTGAGCGGTTAACAAAGAAATAGGTACACCTATATGCTACATTTAGAGTTATTAATGTAACTTTAGTTCTACAAACATTGGGCTAAATGTTTTGATTTTTAATACATTGTAAGTCTGTATGGTGCGACTCAAATGACAAAAGGAATGAGCTCTGCTTTGTTTTTTGCACAAACTGTATACACTTCATCAGTCTCTCATTCACAATTTGACAAGCACTTGATAATGCCTCGAATTTCCCGACGGAATCCCCTTTGTGTGGACGTAATGGCCCATAAAAAAGTCCATGGCTTTTGCGGCTCTTGGGCTGAATATAGTAATGGTAATTCCTTTCTCCCTGAGTGCTGCGTGCTACGAAGCACCTCTCACAGAACAGCGCAAACTGGCTCTAACCAAAATAGAAAGAGGAGTGGGAGGCCCCAGTGCACAACTGAGCCAGAGGACAAGTACATTAGAGTGTCTAGTTTGAGAAACAGACGCCTCACAAGTCCTCAACTGGAGGGTTCATTGAAGTAGTACCCGCAAAACACCAGATCACCATCACTGGACAATTGAGGAGTGGAAAAACATTTCCTGGAACATGACAGTGAGTTCAGTTTACTTGATTGGCCTGCGCAGTCTCCAGATCTCAACCCAATAGAGCATCTTAAGGATGGAATGGGCTGTTCACAGCATGCATGTACCAATGTCCAATCTGCAACAACAATAGTGTGAAAGCATCGTATCAGCATGAACCAACATCCCTATGGAAGGTTTCCGACACCTTGTAGAATGCCCCAATGATTTCAGGCTGTTCTGGAGGCAAAGGGGGGTCCAACCAGGTACTAGATGGGTGTGCCTAATAAACATAAACTGGCCAGTGAGTGTATAGTGCTAGCAGATCTTTTAGATGACTCGTACGAGTTAATATCAGTGTTAATATTTGACTGCATGGATGTTTCAATAAGTTCTCAGAAGCTAGGCCAAAAGCTGTAAACCTTGAATTTTGCCAAAAATATCCCACTCGGATGGATACACTTTCCCCCTCAAAGTTTTGTCATCTTGGTCTTGTTTGCTGTAAACTGTTTATGTTCAAATCAAAGGACAACAGTCCTAGTGGTTGTGTGTTTGGATTTGAGGTTTGTCTGTGTTTATTGTCCGTTCCTTTTTAATCACAACAACGTTTATGAGGCCAGAGCATTTGGATACAGATATATGCTGAAAATGTATCTAAAAATGGTATGTTTTTTCAGTTCACAGCCAAATGATCTTTCAAAATGAAATCCAATAAATTAGTTTTGTTGGACATACAAAAGTCAGAACTTCATCATCCAACCAAGCCATTGCTTACTTTTGAATTCTATGACACAAGGTACCCTTCAAACAGTTATAATTAGGAAAAGCTTTCAAGTGATACTGCTTTTAGCAGAGATAATGACTTGCCTGTATTGTTATCCATATCTTTAAAATCAAGCATCAATAAAGTAGTTTATCAAAAAGAGCTTGGTTATTTCCTTTGTATTAATAAACTACTGCATTATGTTTAGGCCACATTTGAATACTTTGAAAATGCATCCTTCCACCACCCTTTGCTGAAGTAATCACTTGACATGACTGTCTGTGAAAGCTACCTACTCTATGTTCTATGTAGTGGCACCCCTGCTTACACCTATCCAAGGAAGGATGCATTTTCAAAAAGCATACAACTATTTGAACAGGTCTTAGATATCTTCCACCACAGACAATTTGTGTTACTCAACTTTTTTTCCTCTGAGAGGTGTGATGTAAGTCAGTCCAGATGCTGTGTTGGATGCATGCCTCACATGCTCTAGTCCAGACCAGAATGGAATATCTCCCTGCAGACCACTGGTTGAGAATAGCATGCATGCAGACCTGTGAGGCTCTCTAAAACAAATCTATCTGCTATTTACACACCATACGCCTGTGTGTCTTCTCCCCCTTTACACTATTACGATTTAACAACGAAACACAGCAACATGGCCTATAAACCAAACGCTGCCAGTCGATGTATTGCTGTGTATCAAGGATGAAACTAAGAATAGCCTGCAAACAAGGGGTCTGACTGGTGTGCACATGGACCAGGAAGTGACAGGCTGTTTTCTCTGTGAGTGTACACACACAAACACACACACACACACACACACACACACACACACACACACACACACACACACAGTGTGTCTGAAGCTGTCCATATGTGTTGAGAGCTGAATAGGAGGAAGATGACCGCCGGGTGGCTTCCCTGGACAGGGTCAGCCAGTCTGCCCTTGAAGCTTATTTTAGACCTGTTGAGGGGAGGTCTGTGACTGTGTGAATGCTGCAGGTCCGGCCTGGGCCTGTGTGAGGTCACGTCCTGAGTTACAGAGTGCAGCGTTTGGGAAAGAAGCCCTGGAATGTGGAGGAGGAAGTGATTCAAAGTGGGGAACAAGGGATCACACTGGGCAGCGTGGGGCTGCCTGACTCAGATAGATTCATTCCTCCAAAACACACATTAATTTTGCTCTCACACACATGTGGATGGAGACAATGGGACAGTCGCCTTCAGAGCTGGCATTCCCAGACCCTAGACCTGCATTCAGCTGTGTCTGCATTAGACATAGAGTACCAGTCAAAAGTTTGGACCCACCTACTCATTCCAGGGTTTTTCTTTATTTTTAGTATTTTCTACATTGTAGAATAAGAGTGAAGACATCAACACTATGAAATAACACATATGGAATCATGTAGTAACCAAAAAAGTGTAAAACAAATCAAAAGTAACCACCCTTTGCCTTGATGACAGCTTTGCACACTATTGGCGTTCTCTCAACCTGCTTCACCTGGAATGCTTTTCCAACAGTCTTGAAGGAGTTCCCACATATGCTAAGTACTTGTTGGCTGCTTTTCCTTCACTCTGTGATCCAACTCATTCCAAACCATCTCAATTGGGTTGAGGTCAGGTGATTGTGGAGGCCAGGTCATCTGATGCAGCACTCCATCACTCTCCTTCTTGGTCAAATAGCCCTTACACAGCTTGGAGGTGTGTTGGGTCATTGTCCTGTTGAAAAACAAATGATAGTCCCACTAAGCACAAACCAGATGGGATGGTGTATCGCTGCAGAATGCTGTGGTAGCCATGCTGGTTAAGTCTGCCTTGAATTCTAAATAAATCACAGACAGTGTGTCTTGGCCCAAGCAAGTCTTTTTTTAATGGTGTCCTTTAGTAGTGGTTTCTTTGCAGCAATTGGACCATAAAGGCCTGATTCACACAGTCTCCTCTGAACAGTTGATGTTGAGATGTGCCTGTTACTTGAACTTGTACTGTGAAGCATTTATTTGGGCTGCAATTTCTAAGGCTGGTAACTCTAATGAACTTATCCTCTGCAGCGGAGGTAACTCTGGGTCTTCCTTATCTGTGGCGGTCCTCATGAGAGCCAGTTTCATCATAGCGCTTGATGGTTTTTGCAACCGCACTTGAAGAAACTTTCAAAGTTCTTTAAATTCCACATGCTAAATTGTTTAACCTGGGTCAAACGTTCTGGGTAGCCTTCCACATGCTTCCCACAATAAGTTGGGTGAATTTTGGCCCATTCTTTCTGACAGAGCTGGTGTAACTGAATCTTTTTCAGTTCTGCCCACAAATGTTCTATAGGATTGAGGTCAGGGCTTTGTGATGGCCATTCCAATACCTTGACTTTGTTGCCCTTAAGCCATTTTGCCACAACTTTGGAAGTATGCTTGGGGTCATTGTCCATTGGATGACCCATTTGCGACCAAGCTTTAACTTCCTGACTGATGTCTTGAGATGTTGCTTCAACATATCCACATAATTTTCTTACCATCTATTTTGGGAAGTGCACCAGTCCCTCCGGCAGCAAAGCACCCCTACAACATGATGCTGCCCCCCCCCCGTGCTTCACGGTTGGGATGGTGTTCTTCGGCTTGTAAGCCTCCCCTTTTTTCCTCCAAACATAACAATGGGCATTATAGCAAAACAGTTCTATTTTTGATTCATCAGACCAGAGGACATTTCTCTAAAAAGTACGATCTTTGCCCCCATGTGCAGTTGCAAACCGTAGTCTGGCTATTTTATGGCGGTTTTGGAGCAGTGGCTTCTTCCTTGCTGAGCGGCCTTTCAGGTTATGTCGATATAAGACTCGTTTTACTGTGCATCTAGATACTTTTGTACCTGTTTCCTCCAGAATCTTCACAAGGTCATTTGCTCTTGTTCTGGGATTGATTTGCACTTTTCGCACCAAAGTACGTTCATCTCTAGGAGACAGAACACGTCTCTTTCCTGAGCGGTATGACGGCTGCGTCGTCCCATGGTGTTTATACTTGCATACTATTGTTTGTACAGATGAACGTGGTACCTTCAGGCATTTGGAAATTGCTCCCAAGGATGAATCAGACTTGTGGAGGTCTACAATTGTTTTTCTGAGGTCTTGGCTCATTTCCTAAGATTTTCCCACGATGTCAAGCAAAGAGGCACTGACTTTGAAGGTAGACCTTGAAACACATCCACAAGTACACCTCCAATTGACTCAAATGATGTCCATTAGCCTATCAGAAGCTTCTAAAGCCATGACACCATTTTCTGGAATTTTCCAAGCTGTTTAAAGGCACAGTCAACTTAGTGTATGTAAATTTCTGACCCACTGGAATTGTGATGCAGTGAATTATAAGTGAAATAATTTGTATGTAAACAATTGTTGGAAAAATTACTTGTGTCATCATGCACAAAGTAGATATCCTGACCGACTTGCCAATACTATAGTTTGTTAACTTCTCTAGGGTATGTGGGACGCTAGCGTCAACAGCCAGTGAAACTGCAGGGCGCCAAATTCAAAACAACAGAAATCCCATAATTTAAATTCCTCAAACATAGAAGTATTTTACACGATTTTAAAGATACACTTGTTGTAAATCCAGCCACAGTGTCCGATTTCAAAAAGGTTTTACGACGAAAGCACACCAAACGATTATGTTAGGGCAGAGCCAAGTCACAGAAAAAGACAGCCATTTTTCCAGCCAAAGAGAGGAGTAACAAAAAGCAGAAATAGAGATAAAATGAATCACTAACCTTTGATGATCTTCATCAGATGACACTCATTGGACTTCATGTTACACAATACTTGTATGTTTTGTTCGGTAAAGTTCATATTTATATCCAAAAATCTGAGTTTAGGCGGGACGCTACTGTCTCACTTGGCCAAAAGCCAGAGAAAATGCAGAGCGCCAAATTCAAATAAATTACTATAAAAATCTAACTTTCATTAAATCACACATGAAAGATAGGCTTTTCGGCGAAAGCAAACAATGCTATCATCTGAGGATAACACCATAGTAAACAAAGAGAGAGAAGCATATTTCAACCCTGCAGGCGCGACACAAAACGCAGAAATAAAAATATAATTAATGCCTTATCTTTGACGAGCTTCTGTTATTGGCACTCCAATATGTCCCATAAACATCACAAATGGTCCTTTTGTTCGATTAATTCCATCGATATATATCCAAAATGTCCATTTATTTGGCGCTTTTGATCCAGAAAAACACCGGTTCCAACTTGTGAAACGTGACTACAAAATATCTCAAAGGTTACCTGTAAACTTTGCCAAAACATTTCAAACTACTTTTGTAATACAACTTTAGGTATTTTTTTACGTAAATAATCGATAAAATTGAAGATGGGATGATCTGTGTTCAATACAGGATTAAAACAGACACTTCGAGTGACCCTCGTTCAAGATGGCCGTACTTCTTCATTACCCAAAGGAATAACCTCAACCAATTTCTAAAGACTGTTGATATCCATTGGAAGCGGTAGGAACTGCAAGAAGGTCCCTTAGAAATCTGGATTCCCAATGAAACTCCATTGAAAAGAGAGTGACGTCAAAAATAAAATTCTGAATGGTTTGTCCTCTGGGTTTCGCCTGCTAAATAAGTTCTGTTATAATCACAGACATGATTCAAACAGTTTTAGAAACTTCAGAGTGTTTTCTATCCAAATCTACTAATAATATGCATATCTTATCTTCTGGGGATGAGTAGCTGGCAGTTGAATTTGGGCATGCTTTTCATCCAAAATTCCGAATGCTGCCCCCTACCCTAGAGAAGTTAACAATACATTTGTGAAGTGGTTGAAAAACAAGTTTTTATGACTCCAACTTAAGTGTATGTAAACTTCCGACTTCAACTGTAGGTAGAGTTAAAATGACTATGCATAGATAATACACAGAGTAGCAGCAGTGTAAAAGAGGGGGGGGGGCAATGCAAATATTCTGGGTAGCCCTTTGATTAGCTGTTCAGGAATCTTATGGCTTGGGGGTAGAAGCTGTTAAGAAGCCTTTTGGACCTTGACATGGCGCTCCGGTACCGCTTGCCGTGTGGTAGCAGAGAAAACAGTTTATGACTAGGGTGGCTGGAGTCTTTGACAATTTTTAGGTATACAGGTCCTGGATGGCAGGAAGCTTGATGTACTGGGGCATACGCACTACCCTCTGTAGTTCCTTGCGGTCGGAGGCTGAGCAGTTGCCATACCAGGCAGTGATGCAACCAGTCAGGAAGCTCTTGATGGTGCAGCTGTAGAACCTTTTGAGGATCTGAGGACGAATGACAAATATTTTCAGTCTCTTGAGGGGGAATAGGCTTTGTTGTGCCCTCTTCACGACTGTCTTTGTGTGTTTGGACCATGATAGTTTGTTGGTGATGTGGACACCAAGGAACTTGAAGCGCTCAACCTGCTCCACTACAGCCCCATCAATGAGAGTTGGAGCGTGCTCAGTCCTCCTTTTCCTGTAGTCCACAATCATCTCCTTTGTCTTGATCACGTTGAGGAAAAGGTTGTTGTCCTGGCACCACACAGCCAGGTCTCTGACCTCCTCCCTATAGGCTGTCTCATCGTTGTTGGTGATCAGGCCTACCACTGTTGTGTCATCATCAAACTTGATGATGGTGTTGGAGTTGTGCATGGCGATGCAGTCATGAATGAATAAGGATTACAGGAGGGGACTGAGCACGCATCCCTGAGGTGATGAGGATCAGCGTGGCGGATATGTTGTTACCTACCCTTACCACCTGGGGGGCGGCCCGTCATGAAGTCCAGGATCCAGTTGCAGAGGGAGGTGTTTAGTCCCAGGGTCCTTAGCTTAGTGATGAGCTTTGAGGGCACTATGGTGTTGAACGCTGAGCTGTAGTCAATGAACAACATTCTCACATAGGTGTTCCTTTTGTCCAGGTGGGAAAGGGCAGTGTGGAGTGCAATAGAGATTGCATCATCTGTGGATCTGTTGGGGCGGTATGCAAATTGGAGTGGGTCTAGGGTTTCTGGGATAATGGTGTTGATGTGAGCCATGACCAGCCTTTCAAAGTGCTTCATGGCTACAGATGTGAGTGCTACGCGTCGGTAGTCATTAGGCAGGTTACCTTAGTGTTCTTGGGCACATGGTGGTCTGCTTGAAACATGTTGGTATTACAGACTCAGTCAGGGACAGGTTGAAAATGTCAGTGAAGACACTTGCCAGTTGATCAGCACATGCTCGGAATACACATCCTGGTAATCCGTCAGGCCCTGCGGCCTTGTGAATGTTGATCTGTTTAAAGGTCTTACATCGGCTACGGAGAGCATGATCACACAGTCGTCCGGAACAGCTGATGCTCTCATGCATGTTTGTTTCAGTGTTACTTGCCTCGAAGAGAGCAAATAAGTAATTTAGCTCGTCTGGTAGGCTCGTGTCACTGGGCAGCTCGTTGCTGAGCTTCCCTTTTTTCTACAATGTAGAAAATAGTACAAATATAGAAAAACCCTGGAATGAGTAGGTGTGTTCAAACTTTTGACTGGTACTATAGGTTAGTGCCCGTTGTCAGCATAATTTCAAACAATAGGTTCTTGTTATGGGTTTATGACTATTTTGAATCAACAAATACAACTCATTGAGTACCATACGGTTGCATTGTACAATATGTTTGACATACAACACATAAATTGTAAAACATGTTTTTATTAGCTGAAATTGCTACTCCTTTTTACATGCTACTCGTTAACACACATTTAAGTATCAGAACAAAGTTACTTTGACTTTTATCAAAGTATCAGGCTATGTTTCAGGCTAGTTAATGCTCAACCCTTCAAAATGTTTAGACTGTTTTCCATCCATATTGCGGAAGTATCGCGGAAGATCAGCGTTAAAATATAAAGGTAATTTCCGATTGAGCCAACATATGCAGCGTTTCCCATGAATGCAGTCTCTATGAACACGGGAACTTTGCCTTTAAATTTCAATCAAACTATATGAGGGATTTCCACAATCATTTGGATAGGCATGCTAGCTTTGCCCTCATGTGAGTGCTAGCAAGCAGACTAGGTAGTGCTAGGTATCAACAGCCAATCCAGTAGGGTCTGGAAGCTATGGTGCCCTCCGATCGTTCAATAGCATTGCGATACCGGGGAGTATTTGCATAAAGTTCAGCTTTCCCCAACTTTAGTCTGCTCCCTTGCCATATGCTCATCCGCCCATTTCATTAAAATTGAAAGGGGCTCCGTTGTTTCATCGCCCCCATCGTCGTATGTGGAAATGCACTGTAACACAGATCTTCCACTATACTTCGGCGATACGGATTGAATCTAGCCTTTAACCTGTCAGTCAGACAGAGAGAAAGGAAGACGGATCACCTGTGTAGCTCAGACGGACACATCGCCAGGCAGCTGTGCTATCATCTCATCTCAGCAGCTCTCCAACACCCTCCAGTATGCCAGGTACCTGTGGTATGTAGGCCAACTGGATCTGCAAAGGAAACTTGAAAACAGAGTTTCAATGGACGGCGTTTCTTTATCGTTAAACAGTAATGCACATGGTGCTGCGTTAAAGCCTTCACCAGGGTGCTCAGTACAGTTGGCTCCTCATGAGACTTTGTTGAATGATGTTATAGTAAGTAAACTGCTTGGAACACATGTAGATCCAAATACATTACGCTGCAACAGAACAGAAAGAGAGCGGGAAAGGGGGAGATATACTGTACACACGGAAATAATGACAGAGAGAGAAAGAGAGAGAGAAAGAGAGCGAGAGAGAAAGACATTAATCCAATTAACGTGTCTTTCAGACGGATTGATGGAAGAGTGTGTTTATGCTCAGATCAACAGGCAAGGCAAATGCTCCATTTACTAGGAATGAAAGACTAGGCCTTGATACGTTAGGGGAGAGAGCTTTACAGAAACTGTAATATAATGAAAAAAGGAGCGATACAAAGGTCAATAAAAGACATTCAGACATCCATCCGGTTTCCATTCCACTGTATGTGCCATGTAAATGTGGAATTATATATGAGCAAGGAGGAGAATGCACAGGCACAAGATCTCACTTGCTGGGCTCTTTAAAAAAAACACTTGAGCGTAAATGAATCGCACCATGTTGCATTATACCTCTTTGTGGCCATTTTGGGACGTGTGCCCTGGTCTTCCTGGCCATTTTTTTTTCTTCTTCAATATGCCAGCCATCCCCTTTGACTCATATAATGATTTATTAAAATGCCCTTCAATGTATTTATGGATTTGACCTTGTCATTATGTCTCCAAATAGCTCCAGGTGGTTATCGGGTTTAGAAACAAATGTCGCAGATTGTTTTGGGTCCCATTCAAAATACATCACAGTTTTGAACAGTCTTATCTGAAGGTAAAACCCCCCGGGAGTAAGCGTCTTTGTATTCTTAGCCTGTGGCCCTAACCTTGGTGTTATGCCTCCGCTCTGTGTGGGTGGCTTTGACTTGGGTCACAGTTAGCAGAGTGCAGCAGCTGAACTGGGATCAGCCATAGTCCATTTAAAAAGCTTAATAGTTGACCATTTACTATGGTTCTGTTTACATTCTAGCTGCTCTTGTGCAACTGCCAGGGATCCTAATAGAGGCTGGGATCTGGCTTAATGTACCAGATCAGACTGTGAAAGCCAGACAGGTCCATTGAGAAAGAGAGATGTGGCCACACCAATTTACCAAATACAGCCAGTCACTGTGACTCACTTACTGGACCTCAGGCTACACTCACCTCTGGCTTCAATCATGCCTTTATGTCCTTATCTATGCAGAATAACTTCCTGGCACGCAACCACTGACATAACTTCTGAACTACTCATGTCACAGCAATGGTTCAAACAGACAACCGGTGCAGCCTGAACACTAATCTGAGAAAGCTGTAGTGACGTTGATGGTTATAAGATATGGAAGGAGCAGGGACTGAAACTGCACCGTTAGTATCATTTTGAGTGATATTCGGGCGTTGCTCATCTATACACACAAGGGGAACTATAGAACACATCAAATGTGTGAAATCAGGATGTGGGTACCCATGCTGAGGCTAGAGATGAGAGGGAAGGGTACTAACGGCGAAGACTGACACCACTCCTCTGGATCTAGGAACTAGAGAATGCAAAATACATAGCACATGAATTATCACATTATTACTATGCTTGGTAAGAGACAGCAGATTGAGATCTATCTAGACAGTGATACGATTGTATGATGTCCGTCTTTCAATTTAACTTTATTGTTAGCCATAGAAAGGAAAAACGTCCCTCTATAAACGTAAACATGTTTACGGGAAATTTGAAATAGCTGTTCCTGAGCCTAAAAAACATTTTCAGATGCTTTTGTGGAATTCGTTGTATTCAGAATAATGAAATCGTCGGAGATAAAAAAAAAAATCTGTCAGAGAGAGATTTGAGGCCAGTTTAGACAGATAGATGAAGGTACTGAAGTCTGACGACACTGTTCATGTGTCTGGCCTTTCTGGTCACACTAGGATAGAATCTTTAGCTTAGTACAACTGCAGTACTGCTGAAGGAGAGACTGGCGGCGCTGTCATCCACTCACTCCATCACACCTCTCTCTCCCTTTCTCGGATCTCCTGTAACAAAGCAACGTAACAACAAAACATTCACATAAAAAACTATTTAGCTAGTTGAGTCCTTTACAATTCTTAATGGATTGATATGAATGAGTCCTGAACTGTACATGGCTCTTTGTTGGAATACACAAAATGCACTCAATTACAAACTGAATGTTTGAGGTTTTGCGGTAAAATTGAGGACAACCACTTGAAACAGGGAGCATTCCTAAAATGAGCTCTACAGTTTCAGTGAGAGGTCGATCGCAGGTTGTGACCTCATCCTGTCCTGATTTTGCACTGAACAACACTTTATAGACACTGCATAAACTACACATGACTTGTTGCGTCAGCTGGTTACAACGTGTGATGTGGTTAAAAACAGCACATCCACCTGGCCCTCTGAAGACTTAAGTTAATACTAGAGCTGGGACGATTATTATCGACACCGACAATACCGGTCACTCATCACAGGCATTTTGCTAACATCATTCATTGCGATAAGTAGCCTTTACTGGAGAAATGTGAAATGAAAATAGAAGTTTGAAATGAAATAAGTTTGCCAATATGGGTGATTGTTAATGGGACAATTGATGTCTACAAACATCAAGCTAGTGGTAGTAGTTTAAAGAATAATACTAATACAAATTGTGCGTATCAATGTATCGTTAAATTATTATTATTATTTATTGTCACATACAATTCAGGCAATTTATTGCAATATGGAATTTATGTCCATATCAGTCCCTTTCTAGTTAATACCCTTTGAAAACAATTCTGTTTTTTCCCCGTTTCCACAGAAAGTGTATTATGAGAGATAGAGAGACTTTTAAGAAAGAGCTCTTGATTGCAACACAGCATTAATGCCCACACACAGGCTAACCAGACGCCCACTAGGCCTTGGCTAATGGTATGTTTACCTGTGTTTTCATGCGATTCCATCATACTTCTTCTGTCAATGGCCTGTGAAACCTGACAATGGTCCTTTCTCCTTGTTGAGCCATTAACAATCAATCCCTCCTCAGCTGTCCAATAGACTCAGGAGGGAATTTCATTTAGTACCAAATCAATCACTGCAGAGCAAACTGGCACTAAGCCCTGCTACCTAGCTCAGGTGCTAATGAGGAAATGAATGCAGCTTTAGTCCAATCAATGCAAACGCCTGTTGGATAATGGGGTTTATGCCCTACCGCCTGTTGTTAGTGTAATGAAAAATATGACTGTTTCTGAAAAGACACATCTACTTAGTGGACAGGCTCAGGAGATAAAGCAACGGTTAGATGATGATCGTATTGGTTTTCTGACACAGAAATACACACACATACGCTATCAGCCCCTGAGAGTACAACAGAGAGACATAAAACAGACAGAGGCCACAAGCACAACACACGTACAGTCACACACACACACACACACACACACAGGCTGAATCCCTCCTACACACTTCCAACCATTTCCAAGAACAGGTGGCTTATATCAGTGACATTCCTCTGAATTGTGTCCAGTTGAGAGAAAATCAAGTTTGTATAAAGTCTCAAATTGAATACATTTGTTTAACTTTCACTACGATTTCTCAACGCTTTTGATTACAGTATGATTGTAATCTTTTTAAAAATCCCTTCACAATTGTGCACACAGGATTCAAAGACGGAAGCTACTATTATGGAACTTGCTAAATTGTCCTGTCAAACACTTCTTTACCTTCTTCAAGGAATACAGCGATATTTACCTTGCTGTTTAAACTCACTTCAACCTACCAATCACACATATCATAAAAGAGATGACATTATAATGGGTCTAAGATGAGTGCACTTGAGTCATATAAAAGTCTGTTGGCATTCCAAAGTGCATGGCTTTGATATGACCAATTAGGAGCAGCTAGTTAAACCGCTATCGGATTACGTGGGATTCGACCTGCGCCCCCACAGTGACAGGTACGCTGCACCCCACCGAAGCTCTGTGTTTGTTACGGTCTGGCGCCTCGTCGCCTAGCAACCCTCATTCTTGCAGGGAAGCCCTTGCGTGTGAATGAGTGAGCTCAGTGCGTGACGTCAGCAGACAGTATTTCCCCACATGGAGGGGGTAGTAGGCCAAGGGTAAACGGAAGGGGGAGGGGGGAAGTTAAAGGCACCAATGTCTATGGTATCGCCGCCACACTGGCTGTATCTGACTGACTGACAGAGAATCACAGGTTGTGATTAGACTCCCACACACACAGGCATGCTACCTGACAGACTGGGGAGGGCGGTACTGAGAAAGGAGGGGGAGAGCTGAAATGTACCTGAGTGAAATAGCTTCACTCATATTGTTTCTTTGATTACCGTGTAGTGTAGATATGCATCTGGAGAATAAAAAATATTTTTAGGCCCCCTGGTTTATGATTTTGTCATGTTTGTGCATGAGAGAGCAAACATGTACACTGATAGATACTACACATCTCTTTGGAGAGATGTGTAGTATTCTCTAAGCATTCCATTGGACTCAACAGAGTACAGTCAACTCAGGTATCTCTCTGAACTTTATCTAATGTAAAGCAGATACAAAGTCGGCTTGGATCCTTTGAAATGGATACAGTGTATAGTTCCGGATTTCCCTAGTGCTGTGTCTGTAATGTGATGGCCCCGGGCAGACAGACAATGCTTTGGCATGTCGGCGGTTTGTGTTTTGTGCTGCGGTCGCACTATTTTGGAAAATCTGGCGCTTGAGTAATATGTATCTCGGAGGTACACTGACGCTCAGGTGATTGCACAATGCAAAAGGTACACACACCGGTTTGCACGCTGCCATGGTAATGGGGAATAATAAAGAATGAGTCATCCACACAGAGTTCTAGAAGTTCTCACTTGGGCCTGATCAAGGGTGTGCTGCATACACACACACAAGCACATGAACGCCCGCCCACACACACACACACACACACACACACACACACACACGCACACACGCACACACGCACGCACGCACGCACGCACGCACGCACGCACGCACACACGCACACACACACAGTAGGTTTGGCCGAGATCCACAATGAGCGGCGTCCAAGTTCTAGTGGTGCTATAGCTTCTGATGGCACGACTTCCTGCTTGAGGTTGACATGCAAGCTATGTGCCTCTCCATACACTGTAGGCGTCACTATGTCAAACATTCTCACCGTTTCACACAGTGTCTAAAAGTGAGTAAAAGTTCCGTATGTACAGTATTTGACAAAGAGCACTGAAGCATTTAACAACTCAAAGTTGTACTTCAGAATAAAGAATGACAGTAAAATGACATACTGTACTATCTCTGTCATTGTTTGTTAGTGGCACTCGTAAGGAATTATTATCAAAAGCAGGCACATGATGATCATACATTTCTACTGGGAGACAAAACCATTACCACAATGTGACAGTTGCCCATGACAATGAATCATTTATTGTTAAATAAGCATCACGCTTATGTGACTAATTCAGCTATGAAATGGAAATTCAACACAAACATAAACAGTTGCTGCATTAGCAATTACATGTCAACAACCACTGATCGTGTCTGAAGCTAGAGCGCATTTGTAGTGACTCAACTATTTACCTTTGACCCCAGCAAACAGACCAGAGTTTAACTTTGACAGAACATGCACACGTTGTTTTATAGTTGTATTTTTTAAATCATTTTGTAGGTGTATTGTTTGTATATCAGTGTATTTTACACTTCTGTGACTGTCCTTGTCTATCAGTGGATCAGTGTTTTTTTACTTGTCATGTTTTGTGTTTCTTGTTGATCCCAGGAAGCTCATGGGGATCCAAATAAACAAATAACATCAGTGCTTGGAAGGATCATGCGAGCCAGCAGCAATCCCCTAAAAAAGCATGTTGATTTTTGTTAGGCTTAGGTGTGTTGGAGAGGCAAGACATATGTTTGAGATCAGAGTACCCCTTTGACAGGGGGCTTTGCCCTCTCATTGTCTCCCCCCAGACACACTCAAGTCTGGAGTTGTCCTGACAGCGTTCAAAGGGGGCTTCAGTCAATAGTTACCTTGAATTTCCTGTTTAATTAACCTTTTCTTCCAGAGAAAAGTCTAATGTAGTTTGACCTGGTATCGCTAATGTCAGCTATGGCTCTGAGGGGAATTTTATCTAGACTTGAGGTAAAACGTTGAGACACGGCAACTAAGCATAAGTGTCAGCCTTAAACACAGCCATTTGCTTTAACACCTATGATCAGCGATTTTGTGCTGACACACACTCAAATACAGTA
This sequence comes from Salvelinus fontinalis, assembly GCF_029448725.1. Classification (NCBI taxonomy): domain Eukaryota; kingdom Metazoa; phylum Chordata; class Actinopteri; order Salmoniformes; family Salmonidae; genus Salvelinus; species Salvelinus fontinalis. The sequence goes on along the minus strand of NC_074678.1, from coordinate 39,752,851 downwards.
TATGCAAATCTAAGACCAAAAGTACCATTGGCTACTCACAATGCTGTTAAGTATTTATTGTTTTCCCCCTATCACTCAATTCTGGTGCTCACGCTACATGTACACTACACTACCCATCAACATCTGTGTGTCCTTCCTAATCAGTCCTCCCTTCTCTCCATCTGCTTCTCTAGAGTTCCCTCTGAGGCTGCAGGCTAACCACCGGTGTGACATGTGCACTGCCTGCCTCCATAATTTGGTCCCCTCTCCACCAAAGACTACTTTCCATAACAGCCATGAAGTGGTTTAGTGCCGTAACTGCTTTAAGGGAAGTAAAAATAACCCATAGGCACGTGTGCTTCTCATTTGACTCGGGGGGGGGGGGGGAGGAGAAGATGGGCACTCACTCATTGTGACCTATTTACTTTGAGTTGTTATGATTAGGCACAAACCAGTAGGCAATTTACAGATTATTTCCTTCAAATAAGAGGGTAGGCTTGTGCAGGAGATGAAAGTTCATAAGCACCAAGAGAAGGAAAAATCATTTTTTCTGGTCAAATAGGGGGAGTAAAAATAGACAACACATCCCACATAATGACATGTACAAATAGCACACACTAAAAGATTGTTCTTCATGAAGAAAACCAAGAAGAAGATGAGATAAGGCGGGGCACCAGATGTTGAATATCGTGACATCTCGACACTGCTCTTCTGCTTGTGTCTCTAAACTGACAAAAAGCACAAAGTCGTATTTTGATGTTTAGCCAGAAGAAAATGTGCAAAGTAATCTATTCATGCGTTATTTATTACGGAACAGTTCTATACAATACACTGAACAAAAATATAAATACAACATACAACAATTTCAAAGATTTTACAGAGTTACAGTTCATATAAGTAAATCAGTTCATTGAAATAAATAAATGTGGCTCTAATCTATGGATTTCACATAACTGTGAATACAGATATGTATCTGTTGGTCACAGATAGCTTTAAAAAAAAAACGTATGGGCGTGGATCAGAACACCAGTCAATATCTGGTGTGACCACCATTTGCCTCATGCAGTGCGACACTTCTCCTTCACATAGAGTTGATCAGGATGTTGATTGTGGCCTGTGGAAGGTTGTACCCACTCCTCTTCAATGGCTGGCGAAGTTGCCGGATATTGGCGGGAACTGGAACACGCTGACGTACACGTCAATCCAGAGCATCCCAAGCATGCTCAATGGGTGACATGTCTGGTGAGTAAGCAGACCATGGAACAACTGGGACATTTTCAGCTTCCAGGAATTGTGTACAGATCCTTGTGACACGGGGTCGTGCATTATCATGCTGAAACATGAGCTGATGGCGGTGGATGAATGGCACGACATTGGGCCTCAGGATCTTGTCACAGTATCGCTGTGCATTCAAATTGCCATCGATAAAATGCAAATGTGTTCGTTGTCCATAGTTTATGCCTGCCCATACAGTAACCCCACCGCCACCATGGGGCAATCTGTTCACAACATTGACATCAGCAAACAGCTCGCCCACATGACGCTATACCCGTTGTCTGCCATCTGCCCGGTACAGTTGAAACCGGGTGTCGACGCAGGATTAATCTGTAAAGAGCACACTTCTCTAGCGTGCCAGTGGCCATTGAATGTGAGCATTCAGGTCAAGACCCTGGTGAGGACAACGAGCACGCAGATGCGCATCCCTAAGCCAATTTTGGTTGTACAAACCCACAGTTTCATCAGCTGTCCAGGTGGCTGGTCTCAGACGATCCCGCCGGTGAAGAATCCGGATGTGGAGGTCCTTGGCTGGCGTAGTTACATGTGGTCTGCTGTTGTGAGGCTGGTTGGACGCACTGCCAAATTCTCTAAAATGACTTGAGGTGGCTTATGGTAGAGAAATTAACATTCAATTCTCCGGCAACAGCTCTGGTGAACATTCCTGCAGTCAGCATGCCCATTGCACTCCCCCTCAAAACTTGATACATCTGTGGAATTGTGTTGTGTGACAAAACTTCACATTTTAGAGTGGCCTTTTATTGTCCCCAGCACAAGGTGCACCTGTGTAATGATCATGCTGTTGGATGGATTATCTTGGCAAAGGAGAAATGCTCACCAACAGGGATGTGAACAAATGTATGCACAAAATTTGAGCGAAATAAGCTTTTTGTACTTATGGAACATTTCTTCAAACTTTTATTTCAGCTCATGAAACATTGGACCAACACTTTACATGTTGCATTTTTATTTTTGCTCAGTGTATGTTCATGGCAATTGCATCTCATAATTTTTTTGTCTTAGTCATACTAATGTGCAATGTAATCTATGTGTCTATACAATGAAAGGTGGAACAGTTCAGAATAATTACAAGTCATAAAAACAGAGTTGTCGTTCCATTTCACAACATGAACACTCCTCCTCCTATAGGAGCTTTTGTCACACATTGCGACAGAGGAAAACATGACGGGCCACAGGCCACGTACTCATGAAGGCTTGGCCCTCCCACTCTCATACACTACCTCTGTGTATAGGTGTGTCAGTGATGCTACACAGATCCCACACACACCTATTACAGTTCATTATAAAGATCTTTATGTTGATCAAGATTTTTTTATGTTGACCCACCTTTTGTTGGACACCATACATTCTTATTTAATTGCTGATGTAAAATAATGATCCCATATGGGTGTGCTTCATGCGTTGTGGAATCTGTGGCCAGGCCATGTGCTCTGTGGACTACTCTATGTAATGAGTAATACAAGTGGGCTGTTCACATATGGAAGGAAGTTAGCTTGTGGAGTATGCATGGGTGTCCGAGCTGTGTGCTAGTATTTTAAACAGACAGCTCGGACACCCATGCATACCCCACAAGACATGCCACCAGAGGTCTCTTCACAATCCCCAAGTCCAGAACAGACTATGGGAGGCGCACAGTACTACATAGAGCCATGACTACATGGAACTCTATTCCACATCAGGCAACTGATGCAAGAAGTAGAATCAGATTTAAAAAGCAGGTAAAAATACAGCTTATGGAACAACGGGGACTGTGAAGAGACACACACAAAGGTACAGACACAAGCATACGCACACATTGTGATATTGTTGTATGGTGGTATTGAACATTTTGTGTTGTGGATATGTGGTGGTGTAGAGATGTTATATGATGTACTGTTTTATCTTTATCTCACTCAGTACAAACATAGTTCACTGTTTTATCTGTTGTTTTATATGTAATATGGGTGCGTTGGTGTGTTTGGACCCCAGGAAGAGTAGTTGCTGCCTTGGCAGGAACTAACGGAGATTCCTAATAAATACAAATACAAATAACACTGTTGTAAGTTTGGACTAGTTCTATGGGCGAAACAGTGCACCTTCCAGCAACTGGGCTATCTGACAGATGGGAAATGGAATGATATAGAATGACTAAATGCACTCCGATTTGCTCTACTTGGAAAAAACATTTCTAAGTGCTTCTATATAGAGAATTATTATAAACGGATATGAATAAGGTCCATGACTTTCACTGAGCTACCAGAGCTCTTAAATGGGAAATGACCATGACGAAAGACCAAGAACGTTCACTGTAAGGGCACAGACAGAGGGAGGCTGTTTCAGTGGCCATGTACTGAGCTTTCTCCTATGACACATTTTTTGATACTGTAGAAGTCTCTCTCTCTCTCACTCGCTGTCTCTCTCTCTGACACACACACGCACAGGCAGTGACACATACACACACGCACAAATGAACACAATTGGGGCATCAGTGTGATACCACGTAGACTGCCATACCCCTCGTGGTTGATCTCGCTATCACAAACACATTATACACAGGGTGAACAGGGGGCCAGTGGTGTAAAGTACTACTTAAGTAGTTTTTTGGGGTATCTGTACTTTACTTTACTATTCATATTTTTGACAACTATTACCCCACTACATTCCTAAAGAAACAAATGTACTTTTTACTCCACATCTTCTGTGACGCCCAAAAGAACTTGTTACATTTTGAATGCTTAGCAGGACAGTGAAATGGTCAAATTCACACACTTATCAATAGATTATCCCTGGTCCTCCTCTGATCTGGTTGGTAAAGATGTTGGAGTGTGCCCCTGACTATCTGAAAAATAAAAAAACAAGAAATCATGCCACCTGGTTTGCTTATAATAAGGAATTTGAAATGATTTATACTTTTACTTTTGATACTTAAGTATATTTGAGTACTTTTTCCACCACTGCAGGGGGCCCCTGTATCCTTGACAACCCATTTGGTGCTAGATGAGAATTTAACAGGTAATCAAACAATAGATAACATCCAGGATTAGGGATGGATTTGGTTGAAATGGCCTCGGGACATTTGATCTCCTATTTGAGTTGAATGCTGAGCTGCGAAGTGACACGGTGTTGGTTTGTAACCCTTGTTTAATTAATCACTGACTTAACGTGAGTCACTATGCAAAGAGTGGCGGTAAACGCTAAATCAATAACTGTTAGTAAGGTCCCTTGCAGGAGGTGTGTTTATGCTTGTGTGAGGGGAGACAAACAAACATCTTACAACTAGCCTACTTCACTGAGCAAGCAAGGGGACAAAGAATATAAGGGTAGAAATACTTGTATTTAGGATTGATTGTAGAATGCTCAATTCAGTTCCTGTTCTGAATATAAACATTTGATCCCACAGTCAAGTTCTGCTTTGACAACCAGTCAGTAATACATAATCCAGAAATACGGTGTTTCCTTGGGTCAACATTGCAACGTGGCTCACAAAAGGTGGATTGGTTAATCTATGACTTCCACCTGCAGGGGAATGAAGGAGCACTATTGTTTAGACCAGGTGGCTGTAAATGCTCCTGACAGCATTTACTTTTTAATGGCCAAGTAGCCTTCATTTATCAATTATTGTTTGCGAAACTTTGTTTTATGAAACAAAATCGTCGCTTGACATCCCTCTTTGACACTGTCCGAAGAACTGACAAAACATGGCGTGAGACTATATACATAAATTTCATTGTTGCTTAACAACATTCCAAAATCCGAGTACTTAAAGTACAGATCTAACAGAGTGAGCGAGTGAGAGAGAGAGACATCATTTTGGACCGCAGATGTATTTTTAGATCATAAGTACAGTAGGTACTGTAGGGTTTATAATGTACCCTTGGCAGCAGGTCGACCTGCATTCTGAGACATTCTGTTCTCACTAGGTTTGAATGGCTTGACAGTCATTTTCGTGTTCCTGCCAACAAGCTGAGGGCACCTCTGGGCTGTGAGACAGAAATCCTTCCTTGCTTAACCAGCTCTCACTTGCACCGCAGAGCACTAGCTCCCAGGTCGTTATTCAGCTCTGCGCTGGGACTTGTGCCAGGTGAAGTGTTTGGCATGAACACAGAGTTATGCTCTGATCTGGGTTCAGTCCGGAGAGACAGTTGGACGCAGAGCAGGAGTGACACAAAGGAGGCAGACAATTGAGTTGAATGTGGGAACAGCAACACTAGTTCCATGTACACTGAGTATACAACACATTAAGAACAGATATGCAGACTAAAGAAAAGCCTGTAGCGCTCTTAACATAGCATTGTCAGTGTGTAGAACACCACTGTCACTCTGGTCTAGTGTGACCTGATCAATAAAAGAAAAACATTTTCACCTTGTGGGAATACACTGGGTGTACAAAACATTAGGAACACCTGCTCTTTCCATGACATAGACTGGCCAAGTGAATCCAGGTGAAAGCGATGATTCCTTATTGATGTCACTTGTTAAATCCACTTCAATCATTGTAGATGAAAGAGGACACAGGTTAAAGAAGGATTTTTAAGCCTTGAGACAAGACGAGAGGGAAGGCCCCAATGCTTCTTTAAGTTAACCCTATCCCACTGTTAACCCAACCCTATCCCACTGTTATAATTTATAAGTCCTCTACAAGGACAAAACCCAGTCTCATGAGATCTGTTACATTTCAATGTTTTTGCAAAAAAATTGTATACAGTACAGTACATATCCATGCCCCAACTCAATGCCCCCCAAATTAATTGACTGAGTGAGTATGAATGCAGTGGTTTCCCTAAGCGCCAGCGTTGGCTAAATAGCCAGTAACATACTCTTTTTCAGCCAGCTACGTTTTCCACTTAAAAAATGAACTTTTCATTTAAAAGTTTAAATTCGCTAGTCAGAAAAGTCAGTCAAGCCCTCTCCCGCTAGAATGAACAACATGCATCCTGTAGCGATCTATTGATAAGACAGGCGCCTATCAGTCAAAAAGTGAGCGATGACAGGGAAATACTGCTGGTTTGACAGTCAGCTGTCTGTCCCGCCTCCCTGTACCTGTGTGATTTGGGTGCGCTGTGGTTGGTTGCAGTCAAATTTCTTGACACTGAGGAGGAAGAGACCATGATCATCTCTGTAAGTTCATTTGCACATTCCATGACGACGGGGCTGTAGGGGAGCGGATCGAGAGTTTCATGTTCCTTGTTGTCCACTTCACCAACAAACTATCATGGTCCAAACGCACCAAGAAAGTTGTGAAGAGGGCACGGCAACACCTTTTTCCACTCAGGAGACTTAAAAGACTTGGCATGGGATCCCCAGATCCTCAAAAAGTTCTACAGCTGCGCCATTGAGAGCATCCTGACCGGTTGCATCTTCACCTTGTATGGCAACTGCTCGGCATCCGACCGTCCGACACTGCTGCTACTCGCTGTTTATTATCTTTACCCCTACCTACATGTACCGGTACCCACTGTATACAGCCTCATTATTCTTATATTATTTGATTGTGTTATTTTTTTACTTCAGTTTATTTAGTAAATATTTTCTGAACTCTATTTTCTTACAACTGCATTTTTGGTTAAGGGCTTGTAAGTAAGCATTACAAGCCCTTAACCAACCTTTCATGGTAAGGTCTACACCTGTTGTATTCTGTCACGGATCCCTCCGGAACTTTCATTACGCACACCTGTCCCCTATTCCCACTGATTAGTACTTGTAGAAGTGTGCCCTTTGTTCACCATGGTGCGGTCGATTATTGTTACAATGTCCGTTGGTGTGTGTGAGTACTTGTGCTGTGGGTTTGGGCTTTCGTGCCCTTGTGGATTGCTCAAATGATTACGGGTCTCGTCCCGTGTGTTAATCATTGTGCGCTTGTGTTATATATTCAAGGTACTCCTCGCTATTTTGTTTGGGTTTCAACTCTGTGTTTTGTTACGTGTTTGTTTGGTCTTCGTCCCCGTGCCATGACACGCCGTAATTTGGGCTTAATTTTAAAAAACTATTACGCATTCCCACGCCTGTCTCCTGAATCTCTTCATAGCAGCGTGACAGAATAATGGATCATTAAGGGAGACAGCGGGAATGGCCCGTCCGACAATGCTGCAACTGGGTCGTCCAAAGTCACCACAACGGTCCGTCCAACGACGCAACTTCAGCAGCTACAACTGGCCTGTCCGACGCCACCACAACCGCTCCGTCTGACGCCACTGCTACTGGTCCGTCCGACGCCTCCGCAACTTTGGCAGCTGCATCAGGTCCTGATCAACCCCCACTGCGTTCCTGTGATCGTCCTCGAGGCCAGTGTCGTTGCACTGCTAGTGCAGCAAGTCGGGGTGGGGGTACTGTCCCGGATCCCTCCGGAACTTTCATTACGCACACCTGTCCAATGTTCCCACTGATTAGTACTTGTAGAAGTGTGCCCTTTGGTTTCCATTGGGCGGTCCATTATTGTTACAATGTCTGTTGGTGTGTGTGAGTACCTGTGCTGTGTGTTTTGGCTTTCGTGCCATTGTGGATTGCGCAGACGATTACGGGTCTCGTCCCGTGTGTTAATCATTGTGCGCGTGTGTTATTTATTTGAGGTACTCCTCGCTATTTTGTTTTAGGTTTCTACCCTGTGTTTTGTTACGTGTCTGTTTGGTCTTCGTCCCCGTGCCTTAATTTGGTCTTAATAAAAAAAACTACTACGCATTCCTGCGCCTGTCTCCCGATCCTTCATACCAACGTGACATATTCGGCGCATGTGACAAATAAAATGTATTTGATGTACATGTAAGTGGTAACGATGAGTCTAATTATTGTTTTCGGGCACATTCATTATTTTTTTTCGTATGTTTCCTATAGCCAGCCAAGGAGTCGTGGCGCATAGACTATTTACTGTGATTTGATTGACGACTGAACAGCAAGTATTGACTAGTTTATAAAAGGTGTCGAACTGACTGAAAAGTAGATCTATTATATACCCCTTTGCCATTCAAAAATCATTCAACATAGTTATATATCCATGGTATAACACTGTGACAAGTAAACCAAAGATCTCGTTTGTATTTTCCTATTATATGAAGCCCATGTCGGGACTTCACAAACAGTGGTGCTAAAGTGAGAGACTAGTCAGTGTAGCCTACCGAATCACATCGGTGAGTGAGCCCTTCATTTGTAATAATACTTCAAACTGATATAGCCTGTACATTTTTACTTATTTAACCTTTAATACATTTTTCATACATAATTTGATACAATACATACATTTCATACAATACATACATAATTTGAAGAACAAACATCCTTGTGGCATTTCATATCTTGCAGTAAAACTAAATTAAACTTTAATCTCAAGAAAAGGCAGGTTTAATGTTAAACCTAATGTTCTCCACTAAGAAAGTAGTCCTGATCATATAGGCCTAGGCGATGTCATAAAGAACTAACAATAAACTGAGTTCATACATTTTCAGTAGTTTAAATTGTAAAGTCATGTCTTTCCACACAATACCACAACTAATTTGACCAATCTGGGAGCTAAACTCACTAATTTCGCTGTGCATTTCGGGTGGAACCAAGGAATTAGAATGTACCAGAGGACTGGCTGGCTACTTTTTCTATTTGGCTGGCTACTCTATGTAGCCTACTTGGGGGAAAATACTGTGAATATCAATTAAGATAATTGAAATGACAGGGCTTGGCATGTTTTTGAGCCTAATTCACCTTGATGGTACTTGAATATCTGTTCTGGGATGAGAGCATTTTTGTGTGTACACTACCATTCAAAAGTTTGGGGTCACTTAGCAATGTCCTTATTTTTGAAAGAAAAGCAACATTTTTGTCCATTAAAATAACCTAAAATTGATCAGAAATACAGTGTAGACATTGTTAATGTTGTAAATTACTATTGTAGCTTGAAACGGCAGATTGTTTATGGAATATCTACATAGGCGTACAAAGACCCATTATCAGCAACCATCACTCCTGTGTTCCAATGGCACGTTGTGTTAGCTAATCCAAGTTTATCATTTTAAAAGTATAATTGATCATTAGAAAACCCTTTTGCAATTATGTTAGCACAGCTGAAAACTGTTGTTCTGATTAAAGAAGCAATAAAACTGGCCTTTTTTTAGACTAGTTGAGTATCTGGAGCATCAGCATTTGTGGGTTCGATTACAGGCCAGAACTTTCTTCTGAAACTCGTTAGTCTATTCTTGTTCTGAGAAATGAAGGCTATTCCATGCGAGAAATTGCCAAGAAACTGAAGATCTCGTACAATGCTGTGTACTACTCCCTTCACAGAACAGTGCAAACTGGCTCTAACCATAATAAAAAGAGGAGTGGGAGGCCCTAGTGCACAACTGAGCAAGCGGACAAGTACATGAGAGTGTCTAGTTTGAGAAACAGATGCCAAGTCCTCAACTGGCAGGTTCATTAAATAGTACCCGCAAAACACCAGTCTCAACGTCAACAGTAGAGAGGCAACTCCGGGATGCTGGCCTTCTAGGCAGAGTTGCAAAGAAAAAGTAATATCTCAGACTGGCCAAAAAAAGATTAAAAAGATTAAAGATTAAGATGGGATAAAGAACACAGACGATGGACAGAGGAAGATTGGAAAAAATTGTTATGGACAGACAAATCTAAGTTTGAGATGTTTGGATCACAAAGAAGAACATTCGTGAGACGTAGAAAAAATGTAAAGCTGCTGGAGGAGTGCTTGACGCCATCTGTCAAACATGGTGGAGGCAATGAGATGGTCTGGGTGTGCTTTGGTGGTGGTAAAGTGGGAGATTTGTACAAGGTAAAAGAGATCTTGAAGAAGGAAGGCTATCACTCCATTTTGCAACGCCATGCCATACCCTGTGGACGGCGCTTAATTGGAGCCAATTTCCACCTACAACAGGACAATGACCCAAAGCACAGCTCCAAACTATTCAAGAACTATTTAGGGAAGAAGCAGTCAGCTGGTATTCTGTCTATAATGGAGTGTCCAGCACAGTCACCGGATCTTAAACCTATTGAGCTGTTGTGGGAGCAGCTTGACCAGCAGCTATGGTACGTAAGAAGTGCCCATCAAGCCAATCCAACTTGTGGGAGGTGCTTCAGGAAGCATGGGGTGAAATCTCTTCAGATTACCTCAACAAATTGACAACTAGAATGCCAAAGGTCTGCAAGGCTGTAATTGCTGCAAATGGGGGATTCTTTGACGAAAACAAAGTTTGAAAGACACAATTATTATTTCAATTAAAAATCATTATTCATTAAATCATTATTCATTAAATCATTAAAAATCATTCAGGGACTTTTTAATTTTTGTAGGGACCTTGTCATCTTTACTATATTTCCTATTCATTTTGCAACTCATTTCATTGATGTTTTCATGGAAAACAAGGACATTGTGACCTCAAACTTTTGAACAGTCGTGTATGTGGAAGTGTCACCTGTGCTAGTAATCCTCAGCGCGTGCCAGTCAGTGCAGTAATGGGTACAGAGAGCTTTAGCCTCGTCGCTAATGTAACCTCTCAGCTATTCACCAGATGCTATGCTAACAGCAGCCAAACCAGACTCCCTTTCAACTTGGCCCTTGCGGTTAGCCTGTTTTGCTTGCGCAGCCTCTACTAAACCTTCCTCTGTAAAACAAGCCAAAACACTATGTGGCGCGATACATAAATATCTATATAAAGCTGTCTCTTTCATAAGGGAAGCTAATATTATTATCTGTAAAAAGCCCCAACGCTCATATTGGTTGATCATTCACAATAAAAAATGCACAGCTGCATTCTCAGCAACATGTTGTCTACGTTTTGTTTTACTCTGTCTATTTCTGCATGAGTTCCATGTACTGTAGTTAGTTCTATGTAAATCTACCACATGTTTACCATCGCAGCAGGGCAGTTGGTGGACTGGGCAGATGGAAAACACACATGCAATGCTGCAGAACCTCAGGGCTTGATGTGAATGCATAAATAAAGTCAATGAGGTCATATCCCCCCGGCGCAATCCTTGGGAATAGACGTCATTCGCGGACTTTTTTCTTCCTCCATAATTCCAGGTTACCGCTACATGGCTAGCTAGCTATTGGCTAATCATTGCAAACACATTTGGACATTTGTTCCAGGTGGGAAAAACCAAACACATTTCCTCACAGGAGAGGAGAGGCAGGTGGAGAGGCTGTAACCAGCAAGGCAGGGGCAGTAACAGGAGCAGTGATTGGTTATTTAATCCCAGCAGTCCTCCTCTCCATGCCTCACCAGCAGACAAGCAGCGGTGAGGAGAGATGCTGACCTGTCTTCAGCACTCTTTGATGAGAACCAAGGAAAGTCTTACTAGAAATGTCTTTGACAGTTAAACATTTTCTCATACAACAGTAGCGTTCGTCTGACGGCTATCATCGCTATGACCATCAGCCAACGTCAACCATTCCTATACACATAAATACATTTGACTACAAAGATAATCCTTGAGGTAATATTTGTGAATGCATACAGTAGGTGGATCCTAGCATAGCTGCTAACATGTTTGATGATCATGTTTAATGTGTGTGATTTATGAGTCACGGCTCAGCCCAGAAAGATGGAGAGTGGGCTGGCCCTAATGCTCTGTGCAGACAGACAGACAGACAGACAGACAGACAGACAGACAGACAGACAACATAGTACATAAAGGAAACTCCAGTCCCATAATAACACCAAACATAAGCCCGTCCACACCACACAGACAGAGTGGGCAGTGTTTATGCCCCATGCCACCCTCGCACATTCCTACACACTGACGCTCACCTCAGACCTGATCTGTGCACTAGGGTGAGGAGGTAGATTATGTCTGGATGCCTGTGTGCCACTCAGGTACTACAGTATGTGACAGGCATGCCCTTGTAACCATTAGACTTCCTAGAAGGCAATGAAGTGGTGTGCTTCTGAAAACCCACTAAGCAACTTTAGGCACTCACAACAAACCCTCAGACTTATTGTCAAAACACCAGAATATTCTGAGTTGTTGTGAGCGGCAAAATATTTCTGGGTGGGTTTTCTAGAAGCACACCTCTGGACAGGCCTATCGTTGGTGTTATTATGGGACTGGAGTTTCCATTTTGTACTATGTTCTGTCTGTCTGTCTGTCTGTCTGCACAGGGCATTTAGGGCCAGCCCACTCTCCATCCGTCTGGGCTGAGACGTGACTCATAAAACACACACATCAAACATGATTATCAAACATGTTAGCAGCTGTCCTAGGATCCACCTACTGTATGCATTCACAAATATTACCTCAAGGATTATCATTTTATTAAAATGTTTGTTCGGAATTATGAGTAAAGGAGGAGTTCATTTTAGGAACGGAAATGTTTAACTGTCAAAGGCATTTCTCGTTAAACTTTCCTGGGCTCTCTTGAATGAGTACTGAATACTATTTTAGCCACTGGTCTGTATTTTCCCATCAGCCCAGGTCCCAATGCCCACTTCTCCATCCACACTACCCCAGATTACCCCCCCCCCCCCCCCCTTCCATCATCTCCCCATGGAAACTAACACACCCTTCTTCTCCGACATCCTCCTAATTATGGTTTTGGTAAGACCTATTTTTTCCCAATGTTGCATAAATCTCTTATGGTGCTCCTTTATTTTCTCTGCTGAGAGAGGAGAGAAGTAGAGAGAGAGAAGTAGAGAGAGAGAGAGAGAGAGAGAGAGAGAGAGAGAGAGAGAGAGAGAGAGAGAGAGAGAGAGAGAGAGAGAGAGAGAGAGAGAGAGAGAGATGGGTATAGAGATGGGGAGAGACGGAGAAGGAGAGAGGGAAATATCACAGCAACAACATTCCTAAGAGCTATAATTTTCTTCCGGTGGGAAAAAGAGTTGTCCATTATGGTCAGGGTCAGAGAAGAGATGTTACCCAGTCATCTGACGCTCAGGGTCGGCCACATCAAAGCTCCCTGCGGGTCCCCACTCTGGGGACCTCCTCAGTCTGGCACAGACACACCAATCACCACAGAGAAACCTCTGGCCCCAAAAACCAGAACCTCTGCTCTTGCCCACAATTACACCATGGGAATAGCTGATATAATCCCAGCAGATCCGTGATATACCCTTAGATATGCAGTTAATATAACATGTTACTTTTAGAAAGTCATGGAGGTTAACAAAATACTCAAGACCACCTTAGATTAGGTAGAACTAACCCAGTGACTGATGATGACAAGAAGGATATGATCAGCATTTACAGTTGAAGTCGGAAGTTTACATATACCTTAGCCAAATACATTTAAACTCAGTTTTTCACAATTCCTGTCACGCTCATCGTACGAACTGGAAGCATACTCGGACCAACGTGCAGCGTGATCTGGGTTCCACATCTTTATTTATATAAAGTAAGTTAACCACATAAGAAAACGTGACGACAATGGAGTGCTGACATACAACTACACATGAACAATATCCCACAAAACACAGGTGGAAAAATGCTACTTAAATATGATCCCCAATTAGAGACAACGATAGCCAGCTGCCTCTAATTGGGAATCATACCAAACACCAACAAAGAAAACAAAACTAGAGCCCCACATAGAAAATATAAACTAGACTAACCCCCCAGTCACGCCCTGACCTACTCCACCATAGAAAATAAGGACTCTCTATGGTCAGGACGTGACAGTACCCCCCCCCCCCCAAAGGTGCGGACTCCGGCCGCAAAACCTGAAACCAAAAGGGAGGGTTAGGGGGGTGTCTAGTGTTGGTGGCGGCTCTGGTGCGGGCCGAAGAACCCTCTCATCCCGTGGATCCGCCAGCATCGGAGTCGGCTCTGGTGCGGGACGAAGAACCTGCTCAGCTCGCGGATCCATCATCTTTGGTGGCGGCTCTGGTGCGGGCCGAAGAACCCGCTCATCCTGCGGATCCAGCCATGGACCCAGGCTGAACACTGTGCCTGGACTGGAAATAGATGCCGAGGAAGGCTCCTGCCATGGAGCGGGACTGGACACCGGCCCTGGCCTGGACATCGGTGCAGAGGAAGACTCCTGCCATGGAGCGGTACTGGACGCAGTGTCTGGACTGTGCATCGGCGCAGAGGAGGGCTCCTGCCATGGAGCTGGACTGGACGCCGTGTTTGGACTGGACATCGGTGCAGAGGAAAGCTCCTGCCGTGGAGCTGGAGGTTCTGGACCGTGGACCGTCGCAGGAGGTTCCGGACAGTGGACCGTCTCAGGAGGTTCCGGACTGTGGACCGTCGTTGGAGGTTCCGGACTGTGGACCGTCGTTGGAGGTTCCGGACTGTGAAACGTCGCCGGAAGCTCTGGACTGTGAACCGTCGCCGGAAGCTCTGGACTGGGCATCGTCACCGGAAGCTCTGGACTGCGAACCGTCACCAGAAGCTCTGGACTGGAAACCGTCACCAGAAGCTCTGGACTGGGAACCGTCACCGGAAGCTCTGGACTGGGGATAGTCGCCGGAAGCTCTGGTCTGTGGAGACGCACTGGAGGCCTGATGCGTGGGGCCGGCACAGGTGGCACCGGACTGGTGACACACACCTCAGGGCGAGTGCGGGGAGCAGGCACAGGATGTACCAGACTGGGGAGGCGCACTGGAGGCCTGGTGCGTGGAGCTGGCACAGGACGGGCTGTGGAGGCGTACTGGAGACCTGGTGCGTATAGCCGGCATCAATTGTACCGGAACTTTAACACACTTCGCACGGCAAGTGCGAGGAGCTGGCACAGGACGTACTGGGCTGTGAAGGTGCACTGGAGACCTGGTGCGTATAGCCGGCATCAATTGTACCGGAACTTTAACACACTTCGCACGGTGAGTAAGAGGAGTTGGCACAGGACGAACTGGGCTGTGAAGGCGTACTGGAGACTTGGTGCATAGAGCTAGCACAGATGGTGCCGGGCTGAGAAGGCGCTTTTCAACGCGCCTGCGCTGCAGCATACTCCTTTCCACAACCTCTCTCCGGTATCTCTCATTACCTTCTTCTATCGACTCCCACACAGGCTCTGGCTCACTCCCCGGTTCTGCCGACCACCCCATGGGCTGTCTTTTGGACTTTCTCTGTGGCAGCGAACCCCGGCGTCATCGCTGTCCTCCCTTTTCTCCTTGCGTTTCCCACCAAGGAAGGCGATCCTGTCCTGCCCGGATTTCCTCCCAAGTCCAGGATCCCTTCCCATCCAGAAACTCCTCCCAAGTTCAGGATACACTCTCCTCCTGGGCATGCTGCTTGGTCCTTTGTTGGTGGGATATTCTGTCACGCTCGTCGTACGAACTGGAAGCATACTCGGACCAACGTGCAGCGTGATCTGGGTTCCACATGTTTATTTTTTTAAGTAAGTTAACCACATAAGAAAACGTGACGACAATGGAGTGCTGACATACAACTACACATGAACAATATCCCACAAAACAAAGGTGGAAAAATGCTACTTAAATATGATCCCCAATTAGAGACAAGGCTAGCCAGTTGCCTCTAATTGGGAATCATACCAAACACCAACAAAGAAAACAAAACTAGAACCCCACATAGAAAATATAAACTAGACTAACCCCCCAGTCACGCCCTGACCTACTCCGCCATAGAAAATAAGGACTCTCTATGGTCAGGACGTGACAATTCCTTACATTTAATCCTAGTAAAAATGCCCTGTCTTAGGTCAGTTAGGATCACCACTTAATTTTAAGAATGTGAAATGTCAGAATAATAGTAGAGAGAATGATTTATTTCAGCTTTGATTTCTTTCATCACATTCTAAGTGGGTCAGAAGTTTACATATGTAACAGTATAACTTTAAACCGTCCCCTCGCCCCGACACGGGCGCGAACCAGGGACCCTCTGCACACATCAACAACAGTCACCCACAAAGCGTTGTTACCCATCGCTCCACAAAAGCCGCGGCCCTTGCAGAGCAAGGGGCAACCCTACTTAAGTCTCAGAGCAAGTGGCGTAACTGATTGAAATGCTACTAGCGTGTACCCGCTAACTAGCTAGCCATTTCACATCCGTTACACTCACCCCCCTTTCAACCTCCTCCTTTTTCCGCAGCAACCAGTGATCCGGGTCAACAGCATCATACACTCAATTAGTATTTGGTAGCATTGCCTTACAATTGTTTAACTTGGGTCAAACATTTCAGGAAGCCTTCCACAAGCTTCCCACAATAATTTGGGTGAATTTTGGCCCATTCCTCCTGACAGAGCTGGTGTAACTGAGTCAGGTTTGTAGGCCTCCTTGCTCGCACACGCTTTTTCAGTTCTGTCCACAAATGTTCTATAGGATTGAGGTCAGGGCTTTGTGATGGCCGCTCCAATACCTTGATTTTGTTGTCCTTAAGCCATTTTGCCACAACTTTGGAAGTATGCTTGGGGTCATTGTGCATTTGGATGACCCATTTGCAAACAAGCTTTAACTTCCTGGCTGATGTCTTGAGATGTTGCTTCAATATGTCCAAATATTTTGCCTACCTCATGATGCCATTTATTTTGTGAAGTGCACCAGTCCCTCCTACAGCAAAGCACCCCCACAAGATGATGCTGCCACCCCCGTGCTTCACGGTTCGGCTTGCAAGCTTCCGCCTTTTTCCTCCAAACCTCCAATTGACTCAAATTATGTCAATTAGCCTATCAGAAGCTTCTAAAGCCATGACATCATTTTCTGTAAACTTCTGACCCACTGGAATTGTGATACAGTGAGTTATAAGTGAAATAATCTGTCTATAAACAATTGTTGGAAAAATGACTTATGTCATGCACAAAGTAGATATCCTAACCGACTTGCCAAAACTATAGTTTGTTAACAAGTAGTTTGTTGAGTGGTTGAAAAAATGAGTTTTAATGACTCCAACCTAAGTGTATGTATACTTCCGACTTCAACTGTATATAGATTGAATGTGCACAAACAGTATCTAGCCCAGGGGTGTCAAACTCATTCCATGGAGGGCCTAGTGTCTGCTGGTTTTTGTTTTTTTCCTTTCAATTAAGACCTAGACAACCAGGTGAGGAGTGTTCCTTACTAATCAGTGACCTTATTCATCATTCGAGTCCAAGGGAGGAGCGAAAACCCGCTGACACTCGGCCCTCCGTGGAATGAGTTTGACACGTGATCTAGCCTATACAGATATTCACTGCCGATTACATACAGCAGCTACATTATTCATATTAGAGGTATGCATTGGTGGAGGCTCCTCAAAGGAGGAAGGGGAGGACTATCCTCCTCAGTGAATTTCATAAAAATATAAAGTGAAACATTAAAGAAGTTATCATTTTTAGATAAAACTATACTAAATATATTCACGTCACCAAATAATTGATTAAAACACAGTGTTTTACAATGAACAGTAGCCTCAACATAGATCATTGAGTTCCCATCCTCCTCTGGGTACATTGACTTAAATGCAAAGCCTCAAGGAGGCTCATGGTTCTCACCCCCTTCCATTGACTTACACAGTAATTATGACAACTTCCGGAGGACGTCCTCCAACGTATCAGAGATCTTGCAGCATGAACTGACATTTTGTCCACCCAATCAAAGGAGCAGAGAATGAATCTAGTACTGAAAGCATAAGCTACAGCTAGTTAGCACTGCAGTGCCTAAAATGTAGTTGACTCAAAGAGAGAGAAAGACAATAGTTTAACAGTATTGAACAAATACATTTCTTTAAAAATGAAGGATAATCATGAGAGTCAGAGAGAGAAAGAGAGCTAGCTATCTTACATAGTTTTTTCTTTTTCACGTACTTAGCTAGCGAATTCAGCTAGCTAGTTTGGCCTACTCAAACACCCGGCTCAAACAGAGAGGGACGCTATGTTAGCTAGCTGGCTATGGCTATCCATCACTGGAACTCTTCCAAGTCAAGGTACGCTTTTAGTTTTATTCATATTGCCACTGGGGCTTGCCGGTGTAACTGCTAAACTGCTTGCTGACTGTACACTGTACTGCATGATTGTAGCGGATTTACTAATGTGTTAGCTCTATTAGCTATGTTGACTATTACGTTAGCTAGCAATATGGTGACAACGATGTAGGCTGTGTGTAGCGGTTAGCGGATCTATGATATTGAGGGTTGGCTTGGAAAGACTCTGGATATGTTGCATAGGTTTTAAATAAGGACCTTAACCTGCTGAATTCCCTAAAACTGCATCCAAACAGGACCATTTCTGTTATTGGTCACCACATTTTCTAATAAGAGAAACTCTATTACTGCAGTGCTTTTAGTGTGTGGGCTGTGTTGGTGATGGTATTGACTTTTGCAGACACTCAAGAATGCCTTCCTTTCTCTTCTGTAGATCAATGTCAGATAAGCATGCACACTGCTTCTTATATCACTGACAGACACATGCAGACACCATGGTGTCATCTTCAACAGGAAATATACTGTACACACACACAGAGTCCAATAGTGCTTTGTTTGTCTTGTTTACTTGCACATGGTGACTCACCTGGGAAGTGTGGAAACCTTGAATGGAATCCTATTTTGATGCAGCCCTATCAATCTCAGACATCACCCAGATTAGATATCATTATTTTAGGCTGTCCTAGGATCTTGTTCTACTGGTATGATCCCAGCCAGCACATACTGTTCTGAGAACCATATGTTTCTTAGAGCTTGGTGAGAGTGCGATTATTTTGCATAGAACCTTCCAACAACTTCTGTGGTAATTTCAGTGCAAATAGACATTGTGCAGGGGTATTTTGGGATGGTAAATCAGAATTACCCAATTGATCGCTGATATTTCTGCCCTGCGAGAATACGACCAACAGAGGGTCCAAAAACCCATTACTGATACCATCATCGGATCTTAGAATATGCCAATGTTTGTGAATGATTCCCTTAACTTTGAATAGCGGGTAGTAAGTACGCAATAATGCTTCTTTTTGTGAGACAGTCCTTGAAAGAGATCATGTCTCAATTTGTTTGGGATTTTTTCAATGGCAGTATTAATCTGACCATTTTTGTACCCCCTCTCCTTGAATTTTCTTTGCATCTCAGCCGTATTTCTGTCGAAATCTGATTGTTTCTTGAAAATGATTTTGATTCGACAGAATAGTACTTCAGCATAACTTTTCCTGCAGGTATCATCATGATTCTATTTAAAGTCATGTTCTCAATTTGTTCTGAGAACGGAAACAACATTTATCTGTGGGAATTTCAGTACAGAATAACATTTACTATAGCGCACAGGCCAAAAACTGGTTGAATTAACATTGTTTCCACATCATTTTAACCCAAATAATCTATGCAATGACGTTGAATCAACATAGAAA
Organism: Salvelinus fontinalis; assembly: GCF_029448725.1. Classification (NCBI taxonomy): domain Eukaryota; kingdom Metazoa; phylum Chordata; class Actinopteri; order Salmoniformes; family Salmonidae; genus Salvelinus; species Salvelinus fontinalis. The sequence continues at coordinate 39,733,399 of NC_074678.1, read as the reverse complement.
ACTAATTGGATTTGCAAAAAGTCCTTAATGTAAGGGCATTTTGTATTTTTTTCACTCAATTTTTAAACTAAATCCAATGGTGAAATGTTTTGTTTGAATAGACTAAAATGTACAGGTTTTGTTTGCATAAAAAAAATACGGCATGCTAGCTCCATCCTGGTAGCGGTGGACTAATTTCGTGACTAGAGAACAGAACATTAGAGATTTGAATCTCACTGAAGAAAAACAAATGTGTTCGCATGATTAATGCCTAAGGAAATTAATTTCCACGTGTCCAAAATAAGATGGCATTGTTATTAAATGTCATTCAGTGAATTTTTTAAGCAAGTTTTTCAAAAACTTCATCATTTTCAATCATTTTTAAGGAACCAGAGTAAAACGTTCTCAGAGCCTCCCTACAACCTAAAAATAAACATTCTCAGAACAAGTGAAAGTTTCACTTCTGTTCTCAGAACGTTTAAAAAAAGTTACATTTTACCAGCTAGGAAACTTTTGGCTTCATTCCCACAACCAATGTGAAAAGAAAAATGTACTCCCCCACAACTTCCAAGGAACAAAATGTGCTAGCTGGGATAATCCTCTCACAAGACTAGTGGCTCAATGAGTGATGATCCTATTCCAAACCTGATGGAAGACTTAGACAAGAATTAACACATCTACATCTAGAACATCAAGTACTTTGAATTTGATTATGCTCTCTGATAGAGCTGTAAAAGTATGAAGCAAACCTCCTACACAGGAACACCACAGGGCCTCAGTTGTGTAAGACTAGAACTGGACATTGCAGGAGAAACTGCATGTTGAGCTTCCCTAAAACCCGGTGAATGGTGAGAGGCGCATTTAAAACAACCTCCGAAAAATGTGTTTGTTTTCCTAGAGGTAACCACTGCAGAGCTATGAGGTTGAGTTGTGAGTTGGGTCCTGTTGGATCTCCAACACACTGGCTCTTTGTGAGGAGTGAGGAACTTCAAAAGACAACAGACCCCGGTGAGACGCATTCCACGTATGTTTCATTTTCCCTGCAAATAATCAGCCGGTTCAAAAGGCAGCACGGAGCAGGGGAACTGTGTAGCTTCCACATGGATGCTGCTGCTACATGCCAGGGGTTCTGGGATACGGTTACCACCTTCTAAAGCCACAATATCACCTGGAACCAGTCAGATGAAACCAAACTCCCCATCAACTACTTGGTCTCTTTCAACCAGACAATCATAATATTATTCCTCCAACGTGTGCTAATAATGTCCATTAGGACGATATTAAACGTGTTTCTGATGTACAGTGTGTCTTGTTCCCAGTCAAAGAGCAGAATACCTTGGCCAATTTCCCGGAATAAAGGAAATAATCTTGAATTTGGCCTTTTTGGAGTTTGATGATGCGACCGTTCAAGTTGTGAGAGTTATGTATTGGAAATGTTAAAGCATTCACACAGACATTACTCCAGAGGATACACTGAGTGTACAAAACATTAGGAACACCTTCCTAATATTGAGCTGCACCCCTTTTTACCCTCAGAACAGCCTCAATTCATCAGGGTATGGACTCTACAAGATGTCAAAAGGGTTCCACGGGCATGCTGATGTTGACTCCAATGCTTCCCACAATTGTGTCAAGTTGTCTGGATGTCGTTTGGGTGGTGGACCATCCTTGATACACACAGGTTTCCCACTGTTGAGTGTGAAAAACCCAGCAGCACTGCAGTTCTTTACAGACTCAAAACAGTGCGCCTGGCACCTACTACCATACCCCGTTCAAAGGCACTTAAGTCTTTTGACCTTCCCATTCACCCTCTGAATGGCACATACACAATCCATGCCTCAACTGTCTCCAGGCTTAAAAATCCTTCTTTAACCTGTGTCCTCTTTCATCTACAATGATTGAAGTGGATTTAACAAGTGACATCAATAAGGAATCATCGCTTTCACCTGGATTCACCTTGTCAGTTTAGGTCATAGAAAGAGCAGGTGTTCCTAATGTTTTGTACACCCAGTGTATTCCCACAAGGTGCAAATGTTTTTATTTTATTGATCAGGACACACTAGACCAGAGTGACAGTGGTGTTCTACACACTGACAATGCTATGTTAAGAGCGCTACAGGCTTTTCTTTAGTCTGCATATCTGGTGTACTTGTGGGTTGGTTGTAAGCATATGTGTTTGTTTGTGCTGTCATGAAGTTATTTGTCCTCCATAACTGTCATCACTTTACCTTCTCATACGGTAAACAACCGAGACACGTTGTCATGTAAGGTGAATGTCAACTATTTCACCACGGACATTACACTCTCAGATTAATGGGTACCAAAAAGGTTCTATGGCTATCCCCATAGGAGAACCCGTCTGGGTTCCATGTAAAACCCCCTGTGGAAAACTTGGAACCAAAAGGGTTCTACATGGAACCAAAAACGGTTCTTTAAAGGGTTCTCCTATGGCAGTGCTTCCCAACCCTGGTCCTCGAGTACCCCCAACAGTACATCGTTTTGTTGTAGCCCTTGACAAACACACCTCATTCAACTCATTAAGGGCTTGATGATTAGTTGACAAGTTTAATCAGGTGTGCTTGTCCAGGGCTACAATACAAATGTGTACTGTTGGGGGTACTTGAGGACCGGGGTTGGGAAACACTGCCATAGGAGAACCCTTTAAAGAACCATTTTTGGTTCCAAGTAGAACCCTTTTAGTTAAAAGTATAACCCAGACGGGTTCTACTTGGAACCAGAAAGGGTTCTCCTATGGGACCAGCGGAAGAACCCCTTTAGGTTTTTTTTTAAAGAGTGAAACGTCAGGTAAAGTTTTACAACAATGAAGACAAACATATTTTATTTAGAATGTCAGACAACTCCTCTCATAATTAACAATGACATGCACCATCTGTCAATCGGCTAGAACATGAGAGTAAAAAGACTGAAGGGGAAAAGATTCCATATCAAGCAAAGATCTTCTCCTAAAGAGTGCATGCGAAGGTCACACTTATCCGTATCTGTTTTGATCTTCCTAAACAGCTGCACTTTGTGTACAGAACATTTACACTGGTAATAAATTGAAGCTAAACATGAGGTAAATAAAATGACAGGACATTCATCAGTGAAAGTGGTTATTATCTGAAGATGAGTGACTGCCAAATAGAAACTTGCCTCATTGTCAATTTCACTTGGAACTTGCCCAGCAGCACCACAAGAACAGCAGAGATATGAAGCAACAGCAGTGAACCACCATAATGCCACCTAGCTGATCCAAAAATACCAGATAAAGTAGCAGTAGGCTGGGTAGTGGAGATTCTGCTCTGCCAACTTTCTGCCAAGATGTCTGTCTGCCCACCTACTCTAACTACTAGCACGCTTACTTGTCTGCCTGCCCACATGCCCACCTGTCTGTCTGTCTGTCTGTCTGTCTATGTCTGTCTGTGTGTCTGTCTGCCCACCCACCTGTCTGTCTGCAACCCCTGGTGGTCAGACTGTAGGAGGGGAGATTAAGCAAGAGAGACACCATAGGGGGGCAGAAAGAGGGGAGAGAGGCATGGGAAGGTCCTACAACCATGGGAGCAGACAGGGATCAGCTGAACACTGTCTAGACTGAGGTACCTGCATTCCTCCTGGAGAGACTCTGAGATACCAACCAGCTTAGGGCGAATCTTGAGCAAGAAACGTGAGCACTGTGAAGTTAGTGCAAACCAAAGCATAGACCTGCATCTCTCTTTCTGCGTCTCTCTGCCTCTCTCTTCCCCCTTTTCCACCCCTCTTTTTCTGCCCCCCATCTTTTTCTCTCTCTCCTCCCTCCCTCTCCCCCCCTTCACTAGTTGTGTTTTAATGGTTGGTCTGGCCATAGGATAACAAGCAGTTGGTGCTGAGGGCCTGTCTTGTTGTATTTATGCCTTGGCCAAAACACCCCCTCCTCAGCTTTAACCCCTTCCTCGACAAACACACCAAGGCAGCACATTACACACGCAGCCAGGCCCCCAATCATGGAATTATACTATCCACACAAAACATGTCATTTTAGCTTGGCAACTAACCGTTGAGCTGCTGACTGACTGTAATTTAGTAAATGTACGCACACAGCAGCACACAGACATATGCACGAGTACACACATACATGCATGCACACGCACACAATGCCTCTGGGGTCCTATTGACTCAGAGGCCCTCTGCGTTATCTGAACCCCCATGAAGACCGTCTCATTAGGTCGATTTGTTATAACAAATAAATAAATAATAAAACATTTGAGTTGACACTTCACAGCATCCTGTCCATCTTTCCGCCCTTTGAACACACAAAGAATTCTACAGAGAGAGCCACTGTAAAGAGAGTGTCGGCTGGAGGTATAATTAGACTTTCAGTCATTTTACTGTAAAGCTTTAATGGACCTCAAACTATTTTCCTCTCTAGTCAGTCACATGAGTATTCATGGCTATAGTTACTGTAACAGTCCATCCAGTTGTGTTTGCTGCAAAGAAGCAAGTTATTATTAGCACAAATGTAATTACTCCATATGTCTATGGATAATAGAAATGTACATTTTTAAACAACAATACGAATGTGATTAATATGAGTACATGATTAAAATGGACAGTTCATGTGAGGTACTATTGCAGGTACTACTGGTACTATGGCATCGTCCAGGTTCAGCACTGCAGTGCAGACTGAATCACTGACTGGTCTCAGAGTTGGCCTCTGCTGTGGAATCTCCTCTGTTTTTCTCTGTAATATAATAACTATTCATCTCTCTTAGACAAAGTCTTGCCAGGGACTTTCACAAAGATTCATTGCTTTTTTGATTAGTATAACATGATTCTAAGAATTTCCCCAATCTAAACTTTGCGTCAGATGAATTTGCTCCATTCCTCCCTCCCTCTGTCTCTCCCTGGAGGGTAAAACTTCAGCGAAATGATTTGCAGAGATACCAATCATAACAAAATATACAAGCCTAATAGAAAAGTGACAAAGTCAATATATTACAGAATAACCCTGGTGATGAGAACATGATGGGGGTCAATAATAAAGATTGACTGCAACACAAATCATTATGCTTTGAACAAGATGAAATAGCTTTCTGATGCAGGGATGTATTCCAACTGATTCATGGCCCTTTTATGAACGTATACATTTTATCATATGACAAAGTTATCGTATGATAAATTGTTCGATGATTAGTTTTAAACCATTGCTATGTCATGCGTTTACATTCAATCATGGAGTTAAAATGGGTTCAGGGTAGCTCGCATGTCCTGTGAGAATCAGTGTTGTCACAAAACACCTTTGCATACAAAACCTCTAATCTACTCCATTTTTGACCACTATTCAATAATCAATCAGTCTGGGCATTCATCTGTATGAGCACTGAAGCTTTGATTGTAGCCCAGTCATTATTACCCAGACCCAGACCTGCATGCCTTTCCAGCATAAACTGTGTGAGTTCTTCTCTCTCTCTCTCTGTCTGTGAGTGAATGTGAATCGGTACAGCCCCCTGGTTGCTCTGTCATTGTCATGTAGGCTGCAGATGGAGCAGGGCTTTGATTCCCCCTGATAAACATTCCTGGCCAAACAATGGTTGTGTTTGTTTAGCCTCAAACAAACACCTGAGACAGGTACACTGTGGGGGTCCCCCAGGAGGCTTTTGACGCCTCCTGTCTCCCGTCTCTCACTGCCTCATTAGGGGAACAGGAACCATTGCCCCTGAAAGGCTCCTTAACAGGACCCCCATGACCCCTGCGGCAGCCAGCACAATAGACTACATAATGAGGGATTGGGGAGAGTGTATGAGAATTTGGCGATGGTGGTGTGTGTGTGAGTGTGTGCGCATGTGTGTGTGTGTGCCCCCCCAGGTGAGCAGTAGTGAGAGGACGTCTCCTCTCCTAAGTCCTGTTAAGAACACAGCCACTGCTCCTTAATGCTAACGCCTGCACAATTACAAAACACACACACAACACACCAATGAGAGTTAAGACAATGCGGTTGGTCCAGACTCCTGTGTGTAAATCGGAGATACAATAGAGAGAAGGGGGTTATTACTCATATTGCACAAACCCCGTGACAGAAAGACAGACAGAGCTCAGTCAGTGAATGAGTCAACACACGCCAGTACTTTCTCAGTAGCAATAACAAAACAAAATACCTCATATTCACAGCTGTTCAAAATACAAACTAATAGCTGACAAAGTTTATCAAAGCCAACTATCTAATGCATATACTCAGTACAGATATTGTTTGGCTATATTATGTATACCTTTAGAAACATCTTTTACAAACGAGGCGATTGCATATTATCAGTTTAGAGGGGACAACGGGTATCTAAAATACTTGAACTGGCTTCCCAAGTGTCATTCTGATCCGTTAGATAAATTAGTGAGTCCATAATGACCTGTCGATACTCGAATGAGATCTGATGAGACAGATTAATTATACAGCATCCATCATCGTTGGTATGTTTTTCACACCTCTGCGCTACTTGTCACTTTCACTCAGGTGGATTTCACACTTCCTACACCCTCCCAGTCTCAAAGCCCCTGAACGGCTCAGGTCGCGTCTGATTAAGGGTTTGGTTCAAGCCGCAGCGATGAAGTTACGCGTTATAGAATGATTTTAATTTAAAGGCAATGTTCCCGCATATAGCGTACATAGTCCATTTATTACGCCTAATAAAAGCCTACACTGCATTCGTAAAGTATTCAGATCTCTTGACTTTTGACACATTTTGTTACTTTACAGCCTTATTCCAAAATATATTAAATTATTTAAAGAATTCTCATCAATCTACACACAATACCCCATAATGGCAAAGCGAAAAACAGTGAAAAAAAAAATATATATATATATATATATATATATATATATTTACATAAGTATTTACATAAGTACATACTGTAAGTATTTAGACTTTGCTATGAGATTCGAAATTGAGCACAGGTGCATCCTGTTTCTATTGATAATCCTTGAGATGTTTCTACAACTTGATTGCAGTTCACCTGTGGTAAATTCAATTGATTGGACATGATTTGGAAAGGCACACACCTGTCTATATAAAAGGTCCCACAGCTGACAGTGCACGTCATAGCAAAAACCAAGCCATGAGGTCAAAGGAATTGTCTGTAGATCTCTGAGTCTGTAACGACTGTCGTAATATTCCTCCTCCTCCTCGGATGAGGAGAGGAGAGAGGGATCGGAAGACCAAAATGCAGCGGGTTGTGAATACATAATGATTTATTAAACAAACGACGAAACACGAAAACAAACACTTGGAAGGATTACAAAATAACAAAACGAACTAAACAGACCTAAACTTAAGAACTTACATGTAACACGAAGAACGTACGAACAGGGAAAACAGACTACACAAAAACCGAACGAACAAACATACCGAAACAGTCCCGTGTGGCGCAACATACACAGACACGGAAGACAACCACCCACAACAAACAATGTGAAACAACCTACCTTAATATTACTCTCAATTAGAGGAAACGCCAAACACCTGCCTCTAATTGAGAGCCATTCCAGGCAACCCATTAACCCAACATAGAAAACACATAACATAGACTACCCACCCAAAACTCACGCCCTGACCAATTAAACACATACCAAACAACAGAAAATAGGTCAGGAACGTGACAGAGTCAGGATTGTGTGGGGGCACAGATCTGGGGAAGGGTAGGATTGAAGGTTCCCAAGAACACAGTGACCTCCATCATTCTTAATTGGAAGAAGTTTAGAACCTCCAAGGCTCTTCCTAGAGCTGGCCGCCAGGCCAAACTGAGCAATCGGGGGAGAAGGTCCTTGATTAAGGAGGTGACCAAGAACCCGATGGTCACTCTGACAGAGCTCCAGAGTTCCTCTGTGGAGATGGGAGAACCTTCCAGAAGGAAAACTATCTCTGCAGCACTCCACCAATCAGGCCTTTATGATAATGTGGCAAGACGGAAGCCTCTCCTCAGTAAAAGGCACATGACTGCCCGCTTGGAGTTTGCCAAAAGGCACCTAAAGACTCTCAGACCATGAGAAAACAAGATTCTCTGGTTTGATAAAACCAAGATTGAACTCTTTGGCCTGAATGCCAAGCGTCACGTCTGGAAGAAACCTGGCACCATCCCTATGGTGAAGCATGGTGGTGGCAGCATCATGATGTGGGGATGTTTTTCAGCGGCAGGAACTAGGAGACCAGTCAGGATCGAGGGAAAGATGAACGGAGCAATGTACAGCGAGATCCTTGATGAATTCATGCTCCAGAGCAATCAGGACCCCAGACTGGGGTGAAGGTTCACCTTCCAACAGGACAGCAACCCTAAGCACACAGCCAAGACAATGCAGGAGTGGCTTCGGGACAAGTCTCTGAATGTACTTGAGTGACACAGCCAGAGCGCGGACTTGAACCTGATTGACAATCTCTGGAGACCTGAAAATAGGTGTGCAGCGATGCTCCTGACAGAGCTTGAGAGGATCTGCAGAGAAGAATGGGAGAAACTCCCCAAATACAGGTGTGCCAAGCTTGTAGCGTCATACCCAAGAACACTCAAGGCTGTAATCGTTGCCAAAGGTGCTTCTACAAAGTACTGAGTAAATGCTCTGAATTCTTGTGTAAATGTGATATAATATATATATTTTTTTTAATAAATTTGCCAAAAATAAAAAATAAAACAGTTTTTGCTTTGTCATTATGGGCTATTGTGTGTAGATTGATGAGGGGAAACAACTATTTAATACATTTTAGAATAAGGTTGTAAAGTAACAAAATGTGGAAAAAGTGAAGGGGTCTGAATACTTTCCGAATGCACTGTACATTATTATTGCCAGTGTTATCAGTGTGAGATAACATTTTTGCTTAAAAATTAATAATGTCATGCCCCTTGGGTAAAGAGTTACCAGTGCTGATAACTTTATGTCTAATCCCTAGAGATCTTATTTCATTGGGATCAAATCATTCTATCTGATCCTGTCTACCTACATTTTCTATATCATTTTCATCATTCAAAAACAGATGAAAGGTAATAAGGGCTTAATGAATCTGTCCGTATATCTTTAAAAAACACTTCACATTTTCCTGCAGGCAGGGGCATCATCAGCTAAATCGCGTGTCTGACAAAGTGTCATGATTGTGTGAAAGGAAAGGAGACGGACAGGTAGTCTGTGATTAATAGCTTTTGAAGAACAAGCCTGACCTGAATGGTCTGGTCCATCTGAAGAAATGTACTGTACTGTACAGTACCTGACCTGAGACTGAAGAGACGGGTTGTGACTCAGAAGTGGCTATTGTTTTTCCAGGCATTGACAGGTGTGCAAATTAATCTAGTGACTTTACTGAGCGGCTTATAAAGTTAGCAAGGTTGTAAAAAGTTGATTCTGATGAAGAAGACAAAACTGTGTATTTGTTGGCCTGGAATATATTAGCAACATAAAGGAAACAGTACGCTGCTGTTACTGTTTATTATCTATCCTGTTGCCTACTAACTTTATCCCTACCTACATACATATTTTCCTTAATAACTTTGTACCCCTGCACATATAATCGGTACTGGTACCCTGGGTATATATATATCGTTACTCATTGTGGATTTATTCTTCCTGTTATAACTGTTCTATTATTTCAAAATTTTCTCTCTGCATTGTTGGAACGGGCCCATAAGTAAGCATTTCACTGTTAGTCTAAACCCGTTGTTTACAAAGCATGTGAAAAATACAATTTGATTCGTCACATGAAATAACAGAACAAAAAGAGTCTGGTAACTATGTTTCTAGGGTAATGAATGTGCATATTTTAAAATAAAACACATGTGGGGATGTATCTTGCAAAAGCTACAAAAATGAATTACACTGTGCATGAGAATTAAATATTTTGATCCCAACTACTCACGCACCCACACACGCACACTAACACACACTTGGCATCCCTCTGCTGCACTTGGCTGAGGTATCTGGGCTCTAATTGGCGGTGTATGAGGCGTGTCTGCTACGTGAGCACAGAGGACAGCTCAGCTGGGAAATATTCTCAGTTCGATGTGATCGTGCCGTTCCACGCTCTGTCCTCTGAAGCCTGAATCCGCCTCTGTCTTGACATGACAGCGGTCTGGGGAGAGACAAAGGCGCCTGTCACGATAAACACATCTTTTAGTATCGGCACCGCTGCCTAAAGCACTGAAAGCAAGGGCACCACACCTCGCATCAAAGCTGCGACTGAGAGACTGAAAAACAGCTTCTACTGTATCACAAGGCCATCAGACTATTAAATAGCCATCACTAGCCGGCCTCCGCCCATTACCCTTCCCTTCCCTGAACTTAGTCACTGTTACTAGCCGGCTACCATCCGGTTACTCTACCATGTACCTTAAAGGCTGCTGCACTATGCACATAGACAGGGAACACTGGTCACTTTAATAATGAAACAATGGTCACTTCATTAATGTTTACATAGCAATTTTATTTTTTTAACCTTTATTTAACTATGCAAGTCAGTTAAGAACAAATTCTTACTTTCAATGACAGCCTAGGAACAGTGGGTTAACTGCCTTGTTCAGGGGCAGAATGACAGATGTTTTACCTTGTCAGCTCAGGGATTCAATCTTGCAACCTTTCGGTTACTAGTCCAACGCTCTAACCACTAGGCTACCTACTGCCCATGCCGTTTTACCAATTTTATATGTACAGTATCAGTCAAAACTTTGGACACACCTATTCATTCAAGGGTGTTTCTTTATTTTGACTATTTTATGCATTTTAGAATAATAGTGAAGACATCGAAACTATGAAATAACACATATGGAATCATGTAGTAATCAAAAAATTGTTAAACAAATCAAAATAGATTTTTTATTTCAGATTCTTCAAAGTAGCCACCCTTTGTCTTGCTGACAGCTTTGCACACTCTTGGCATTCTCTCAACCAGCTTCATGAGGAATGCTTTCCCAACAGTCTTGAAGGAGTTCCCACATATGCGAGCACTTATTGGCTGCTTTTCCTTCACTCTGCAGTCAAAGTCATCCAAACCATCTCAAATGGGTTGAGGTTGGGTGATTGTGGAGGCCAGGTCATCTGATGCAGCTTTCCATCACTCTCCTTCTTGGTAAATTGCTCTTACACAGCTAGGTGGTGTGTTGGGTCATTGTCCTGTTGCAAAACAAATAATATTCTCATTCTCACAAGCACAAACCAGATGGGATGGCGTATCCCTGCAGAATGCTGTTTAAGTCTGCCTTGAATTCTGAATTAATCACCTACAGTGTCACCAGCAAAACACCCCGACACCATCACACCTCCTCCTCCGTGCTTCACTGTGGGAACCACACATGCGGAGATCATCCGTTTACCTACTCTGCGTCTCACAAAGACACAGCGGTTGGAACCAAAAATCGCAAATTTGGACTCATCAGACCAAAGGACAGATTTCCACCGGTCTAATGTCCATTGCTCGTGTTTCTTGGTACAAGCAAGTATCTTCTTATTATTGGTATCCTTTAGTAGTGGATTCTTTGCAGCAATTAGACAATGAAGGCATGATTCACGAAGACTCCTCTGAACAGTTGATGTTGAGATTTGTCTGTTACTTGAACTCTGTGAAGCATTTATTTGGGCTGCAATCTGAGGAGCAGTTAACTCTAATGAACTTTATCCACTGCAGCAGAGGTAACTATGGGTCTTCCTTTCCTGTGGTGGTCCTCATGAGAGCCAGTGTCATCATAGCGCTTGATAGTTTTTGCGACTGCACTTGAAGAAATGTTCCGGATTGACTGATCTTCATGTCTTAAAGTAATGATGGACTGTCATTTCTCTTTCCTTATTTGAGCTTTTCTTGCCATAATATGGACTTGGTATTTTACAAAATAGGGCTATCTCCATGTCTTAACACAACTGATTGATTCAAACGCATTAAGAAGGAAGGACATTCCACAAATAACTTTTAACAAGGCACATGTGTTAATTAAAATGCATTCCAGGTGACTAGCTCATGAAACTAGTTGAGAGAATGCCAAGAGTTTGCAAAGCTGTCATCAAGGCAAAGGGTGGCTACTTTGAAGAATCTCAAATATAAAATATATTTTGATTTGTTTAAAACATTTTTGGTTACTACATGATTCCATATGTGTTATTTTATAGTTTTGATCTCTTAACTATTATTCTACAATGTAGAATATAGTAAAAATAAAGAAAAACCCTTGAATGAGTAGGTGTGTCCAAACGGTTGACTGGTACTATATATATATATATATATATATATATATATATATATATATATATATATATACACACACACACACAATGCCTTCAGAAAGTATTCTGACCCCTTGACTTTTCCACATTATGCTACATTACAGCCTTATACTATAAATTGATTAAAAATAAATAAATCCTCAGCAATCTACACAAAATACCTCAAATTGACAAAGTGCAAATATATAAAAATAAAAACTTAGTTACATAAGTATTCAGACCTTTTGCTATGAGACTCAAAATTGAGATCATTTTTCCATGAATCATCCTTGAGATGTTTCTACAACTTGATTGAGGTCCATCTGTGGTAAATTCAATTGGTTGGACATGATTTTGAAAGGCACAAAGCTGTCTATATAAGGTCCCACAGTTGACAGTGCATGTCAGCGCAAAAACCAAGCCATGAGGTTGAAGGGGGGGGGGGGGGGGGGGGGTGTATCGGCATTATTGAAGGTCCCCAAGAACACAGTGGCCTCCATCCGTTTTAAATGGAAGAAGTTTGGAACCACCAAGACTCTTCCTAGAGCTGGCCACCCGGACAGACTGAACAATCCGGGGAGAAGGGCCTTGGTCAGGGAGATGACCAAAAACCCGATGATGACTGACAGAATTCTAGAGTTCCTCTGTGGAGATGGGAGAACCTTCCAGAAGGACAACCATCTCTGCAGCACTCTACCAATCAGGCCTTTACGGTAGAGTGGCCAGACAGAAGCCACTCCTCAGTAAAAGGCACATGACAGCCTGCTTGGAGTTTGCCAAAAGGCACCTAAAGACTCTCAGACCATGAGAAACAAGATTCTTTGGTCTGATGAAACCAAGATTGAACTCTTTGGCCTGAATTCCAAGCATCACGTCTGGAGGAAACCTGGCACCATCCCTACGGTGAACCCGATCCAACATCTCTGGAGAGACCTGAAAATAGCTGTGCTGCGACACTCCCCATCTAACCTGACAGAGCTTGAGAGGATCTGCAGAGAAGAATGGGAGAAACTCCGCAATTACAGGTGTGCCAAGCTTGTAGCGTCATACCCAAGAAGACTCAAGGCTGTAATTGCTGCCAAAGGTGCTTCAACAAAGTACTGAGTAAAGGGCCTGAATACTTATGTAAATGCGACATTTCATTTTTCTATTTATAAATCAGCAAAAATGTCAAAAAATGTTTTTGCTTTGTCATTATGGGGTATTTTGTGTAGATTTCTGAGGAAAAAAATAATTTAATCAATATTATAATAAGGGTTTAACCTAGCAAAATGTGGAAAAAGTCAAGGGGTCTGAATACTTTCCGAAGGCACTGTATAAATATATATACTCCGGACTCCGACATTGCTCTTCTTAATATATTTCTAAATAACATTATTTTACTTTTAGTTGTGTGTGTATTCATTAGCTATTACTGCACTGTTGGAGCTAAGAAAACAAGCATTTCGCTACAACCGCAATAACATCTGCTAAATATGTGTATCTGACCAATACAATTTGATTTGCTTTGTTTTGACCTACAAGTCTGTTTGAATGGCAGCCAAGCTACTTGTACAAATTGTCTCTCATGTCTGCCAAGCAGTAGACTGGAGAGCAGATGGCGTTCCATCATCCAGGTTTAATAATTAAGGAATGGTATGTAATTATGAGAATTAGACTACATGTCCTGCGATGAAGCGGTGTCCAAGGCATATAGCAAAAAGATACATGTAATCGGTAATGTACTTTTTCATTTCAAGAACAACCTCGTAATTCTATTCAAAGCGAAAGATGACAGCTCGTATAAGGCTTCTTGAGTAAACAAAAACCACAGTTATGTACCAAAGGGCTGCTTCTCCAAGAAATCACCAGCAGGTCAAAGTCACTTTTCTCCTACAGGAATTCCACTGAGCCTCCAGAGAAAAAGGGAAAACCACTCCTTTCTGGCTGTGTGCTTGGTGTTACAGAGCGGTGTGTCAGAGGGGCTCAGGGTACGGGAAATGTAGATTTACTGCATCGCAAACCCCCTGTCAACAGCTGTATCAGTCATACATACTCACCTTGGAAACCTGGGGCTTGTTGAGTGCCAGGAAATCACTTTTCCCAAACGTTGGGATCTCCTGGAATATCTCTGGTAACAAGTGTCTGATAACAAGGTGCAAGGGTCAACCAGCAGAGTGAAGTACAACGGTAAAAGGAAGATATTCCTGATATCCTTCAGGAGATCCAACCCCCACACACAGTGAATTAACACATGGCAGCAATACTGTCCACATGTTCTCCTTTCTTAAGAAAATAAGCTGAGGGTAGGAAAGCAAATAGACGAAAACAATCGTTTTCAGGGGAATACGTCCAATAAACTGGAAAACAGATCTCTTGAGAATAAAGTCAGACATTCACCAATACTATACAGGCCTATTAGGCTATGTCTTTTTCTGGTCTGTGAGAACCTCAACCAATCTGGAGTGTAGAGTATGAACAGGCCACTCTATAGACGACCTAAAAATCTGTATTTAGATCCATACAGCACTGAGAAACAGACAGCCCACTATGCTACACCACCTTTAGCATAATACGTCTCTGAATGGGCCTGTAAATGGGTAACATGCTGTTGTTTGCTGGGACAATAACATTATCACTGGTAATCGCCCTCAGTGCACAAACCATTAGAACGAGAGCCAAGTCCATCCTCCAGGTGCTTATTAGCGTCTTAAGCCTGTAATTGGCTGCTAGCTGCCTCCAGAGGAAAGCATTCAGCATTCCGCTTACTAAAGCAGAACACGCAGCCTGTAATAGGTCAGGAGGGGTTACAGGAATGACATTAGCACAGCAAGGTCCCCAAACTCTCTCAGGCTGCACTTGTCTGGCTGAAGACATCATTTGGAAAGTGTGGCAAGATATTTAGGTCTAGCAAACTGTAACGGGTGTCTAGTTCTTCCTCCTCCTCGGACGAGGAGAGGAGAGAAGGATCGGAGGACCAAAATGCAGCGGGTTGTGAATACATAATGAAGTTTATTCAACAAATGACGAAACATGAAAATAACACTTTATAATACACTACAAAATAATAAACCGACGTAGACAGACCTGAACATGGAACTTACATAAATACACGAAGAACTCACGAACAGGAACAGACTACATCAACCGAACGAACAAACGAAACAGTCCCGTGTGGTGCATAGACACAGACACGGAAGACAATCACCCACAAACAAACAGTGTGAACAGCCAACCTATATATGATTCTCAATCAGAGGAAAAGTCAAACACCTGTCTCTGATTGAGAACCATATAAGGCTAATTACCAACCACCTAAACATAGAAACACAAAACATAGAATGCCCACCCCAACTCACGCCCTGACCAACTAAACACATACAAAAATAACATAAAACAGGTCAGGAACGTGACACAAACCTATAATAGGAATCGTCAACGGCACTAGTCTAACAAGGAAAATACTATTTCAGATGTTCCGTCATATCCAAACATGTCCAAGTGTAGCAAACCCACAAATCCTGGGAAAGTGTTACAGAAATGAATCTACATTGTACACAAGTTGCAGATGCACACTGTACAGTTGCATTAATTCCATTACACACAATTAAATGACTAGCCTTGTGTCACAATTTGTGTGTATAGGTGGCAATTCGTGTGTATAGGTCAGGCGCAGGAGAATTAAACGTCGGAAAAATTGAGTAATTTAATAAAACAAAACATAACTCCAAAACCATAAATACAAATGAAACAAATACAAACAACACTGAACATAAAACAATCTCTGACAAAGACATGAGGGGAAACAGAGGGTTAAATACACAACAGGTAATGAATGGGATTGAAACCAGGTGTGTAGGAAGATGAGACAAAACCAATGTAAAATTAAAAATGGATCAATGATGGCTAGAAGACCAGTGACGTCGACCGCCGAGCACCACCCGAACAAGGAGAGGCATGGACTTCGGCAGAAGTCGTGACACCTTGATTGTATTACCGTCCTCCTACAGTATAGCCTGTTGTTACACTGATTGCACAGTGATGTAAAATAGCTATCCCCACCCTTCTCCGAATGAAAAGGAGGTCCCATGGTAACGCTCGGTGCCAAGTCCCTCTGGTTTTCATTAATCTGTCATCTTAGCCAAACAATCCATCCGAGGAGGAGTCAGACCTGGCCAAGTGCACAGCATCTGCTGTAATTGTTTATGAAAATATGCCCATGACCTCTCCACTACTCCCCTGAGCCCCATAAGAACAATACATTCCTGCTACGAAGGAAAGACAAAAGAGTGATTCCTTTAGCAGAGCTGACTATTGCACTCTTAGAGGAATGCTTGTAGCTCCTAGCACACACAGAGGTGGATCTGGATGCCTTAGCAGATTCATACGCAGTTTAAAAATAATCATTATGGCCCCTTCAGTTTCTCTGGAAACCGAGCCAAAAAGTGGATATCGAGGTTTTGTTGAATACCTGTTTCCGTGCCTGTGTGGGTGTCTTGGGATGGGGGGAGCTGTATTGGTAAAACAGTCATCATAGTCACTTTCCAAGCGACTTGAGGACCAAGGTACGTTGAGAACGCCGCCTCTCATAACACACGCTGCAACATGATCTCACCGTGATCGTTCTTCCTAACCGTCCCAAAGGGAAGGAAAATGATCCACTAAAAGTCAAAAGGATGAAATTAAACTGTGCTTTTGATCAAAGCTGCAGCTATAATCAGGTCCATTCAGGATCGGAGTGCTATTCCGTATGTGGCTTTTGGCTGGTTTTGCTCCTCTCATCCACACAGTTAGCCCAGGGGCCTCTTCCACTGATGAGTCAGAGGGGATGCCTTCACATTAGGGCCTGCAAGGGACGATAGAAAATCCCCACCACAGGTGTGTGTGCGTATGTGTGTGTGTGTATCTGTGTGTATGCCCAAGTGTATGTATGTCTGAGTGTGCACGTAACATTAGGGCCCATTTGGGACGGCCAATCCCTACTACCGTCATCAAGGAACGATTGTGGATAATTGCCCAAGTCAGAGTCCTGCCCACTGCTCTGCTCTCTTTCAAAACATAAGAGATGGGGGGGGGGGGGGGGGGGGGGGGGGCAGAGTGAAAGGAATAGGGAGAGATAGAAAGAGAAAGAGAGATAGAGAGAGAAGAGTGCTGCTATGATCAGGATGACATGGGGCCCCTGCCAGAGCACAAATCCATGTGGGACTGATTAGGCTGTTACACCAGGCTGGGGAAGCCCACTGGACTGGATCAATGTCAACCAAGAGTGTGCTTAGTGGAAAATGCAAAGAGGACCCCAGTCTCTTTGCTGTGCTCAACACACACACACATGCAGTGCACACACACTTACGCATACGTGCAGATACAGACGTACGCACGTTCACTCGCACATGTACAGGTACGCACGCTGGTCCAGCTGCCTGCGTTAAAGCGAAGGGGAGTTCCCGTCAGCTGGCTGTAGTGTGGGTGTTGACCTCAGTCTGATGCGTTCCTCTCTGGCAGCCCAGCAGCCTAACTCACCCTGACAACACTGCTCGCACTGCGGCTTAGGACAGCACTGACGTCTTCCACACAGGAATCCCTCTCCCCACTTTATTTATTTACATTGCTATTTACTGTGGTTTGGCATGCAGGCACTGTGACATTTAAGCCTGTCAGTGGCATTGCGCCATAACAAGCTCAAAATAAATTTACAGCCAGAGCCTATTTGTAGGCCAGCCAATCTAATAGAGGCAGAGTGATTGGAAAATACCCTGGTTCTGCTGGAAACCTTCTTCTGGCCACGCCTGGCCTCTCGAAGGATTTGGAATCGTGAGGGTGCCCCTGTTGTTACGAAGATGTGAGCTGGAGGAATGGACTGTGTGTCAAATCTCTTTTCCCGTGTTTGGGTCTGGCTCTCCCTGGCAACAGCAAAACAGGCCTATTTTTTCATTGCCTCTGAGATCCTTAACATATGAGCCGAGCAAGGAAATCATGTGCTCTACGTTTCCTGGTGGTAATTCATTTGCTGGGGCGTATATTCTTTTCGCCATCGAATGCTCAAGTTTGTGCGTCTCATGTGGATTTGTGCGTCCCTGTTCCTCGTTCATGTAGGAACAGGCTGAGATTATGATTTAGGGCATTGGCAGTAAAATCACTCAATAGCTTGGGCCTGCCTACAAAGTGATGAGAGCCAATGATTTACACTTACAAGCATAAAACTGTCCCATTAGCTTAGGCTGGTGGCTAGCAGTGCCACTCTGGCCTCTGCTAATACAGCGGTATGTATAACTGTTCTAGGGCCAACCCTGATGGGTTCCTGTGGAACACAGAGTCCATGTACAGTACTGTACAGTACAGTTCTGGCGTCAGTGGCTATCCCTCTTTTACACTTTCACTCTGTTAGATGAGTCCCTATCGGCTGATCACAGATATCCTGTGTTAACACACGCTGCCTTCCCTGGGCTGGACTGTTTATGTTAGGGGGAATGGGACTGGCAGACAGCGGCTGACGCAGCTCAAGGTGTAGAGCTGGGCGTAGTGTGTGTGTGTGTGTGTGTGTGTGTGTGTGTGTGTGTGTGTGTGTGTGTGTGTGTGTGTGTGTGTGTGTGTGTGTGTGTGTGTGTGTGTGTGTGTGTGTGTGTGTGTGTGTGTGTAGACTCTGAACCAGAGGATGCCTGTAGGGAGAGATGGTGTTATCTGTACAAGGGAAATGGCTGACGCAGTTCAAGGTGGAGAGCTGGGCTTAGTGTATGTAGTCAGTGTGTGTGTGCGCATGTGTGTGCGTGTGTCCACTATCCACAACACACTGTCCTGTCATGTCCCTGTTATGTAAGAAAGACGTGCGTTTGTGTGTGTGTGTGTGTGTGTGTGTGTGTGTGTGTGTGTGTGTGTGTGTGTGTGTGTGTGTGTGTGTGTGTGTGTGTGTGTGTGTGTGTGTGTGTGTGTGTGTGTGTGTGTGTGTGTGTGTGTGTGTGTGCCTAGAGCCCAGGCCCAGAGGAAGCCTGTAGGGAGAGATGGTACTCTCTATAGAAGGGAAACAGCAGGGCCGCTGGTGTCACGTATGGAAGAGACCTCAGGAGTCAAAGGTCAGGGGAGGAAAGGTAGAGTCACACCACAGTCCAGCTGTACACTCTCATTACCAGGTGCTGCTGCCACTGCTGAGCAAGCAAAAGCCATCAAGTTGAGCTCCCTCACGGATATGCCTGACATACAGTACATGTGGCCCTGAGCAATATCCAACTACCATATCAATCATTTTCATTTGACAATTAATTATTATTCTGTTTTATAAATGTTGACATGGTCCACATGAATTCCTCCACAACACATCATCTCTCCAAATAGATTATATTCAGAAAGCAATGGTACCATCATAGGTAGGCTTTCAGCTATAATAAAATATGAACTGAAATATGACTCTCTATAAATGAGTTATGATAGCTACATGGCTGCCGCTGGCATACTTCTTTCAGCTTCGTTCAACGTAGGGCTTCTTTGACGAGGCATTTTGTTACTAAAGTACAACACAGACTTGTGTTGTTTGGAATTAGCAAAGTTGAAATTTAAAGACAGACTGGTACACTGAAAGACGTACTATAGTCTATACTATGCTTTATACGTCCAGGAATAAGAACACTGTCTGGCGTTTTTTCCCAAGAATATTCAAAGTGTGTATACAGAATTCAAACGTGAATGTCTCTGCCTAGGACTATGTGAGGATACATTTAGAGTTTACTGCTCTCTTTGTTTTATGGGAGGCCAGGATGACGTCAGAGAGGCTTAGGGATCTCACACAGTCAGCCATTTCTAAATTCAGTCAAATACAGAAGAGGGTGCAGCTTTTAGGTCTAGAGAGAGCTGGGGTGACTACTTCATCGAACCAAATGATCTTTAAATCTAACTGGCATTTCTTGAAATAATTAACCTTCAGCAAAAGTAGCCACTCATTTTCTAGGCCTATAGGCATCAGGAATAGAAATACCCGGTTTCACCAAGTCAATGTTTGTACTTCCTGATCAAACCCCCAGAGTCATAGATACACACAGTCGGAGTTGTGTTTGTTCTCACAGTGTTGTTACAGAGCACCTGTCCCTCTAGACTTCCTATGATGTCACAGTCTGCTGACCGCAGGCCAGAGTGGGTCTGGAGGAATGCAGCCAAGGTCTGTTCTGCTAAGCACCGTGACCACTCATATCATATCCCCAATGGGCTACTCACACCATACAGGAGAACACTACCCCGGGGCGGCAGGGTAGCCTAGTGGTTAGAGTGTTGGACCTGTAACCGGAAGGTTGCAAGTTCAAATCCCCGAGCTGACAAGGTACAAATCTGTCGTTCTGCCCTGAACAAGGCAGTTAACCCACTGTTCCTAGGCTGTCATTGAAAATAAGAATTTGTTCTTAACTGACTTGCCTAGTTAAATAAAAGGTATAAATATATATATATATATATACTGTATGTAACTAGTATTGAAATATGATGTAACTACACTGAAATATGTGAAAAGCTGTGAAAATCTCAATGCTATCCAATTTGTAAGTCGCTCTGGATAAGAGCGTCTGCTAAATGACTTAAATGTAAATCTAGACAGACAGGGCATAGCAGGTCAATAAGGAAATGTATTGGATGGGTAGGGTTTTTTGCTCATTTGTTTTTTGGAGCTAAGTATCCTACATCACTGGTTTCACTGGACTAAAGGGGTTGGAAATAACATGTTGGAGAGTGGATGGAAACTCACTCACTGACCCATCAGAGCCCTTTTCACCAGACAACTATGGATGCAATTTTATTGTGAGGGACAGTTTCAGGGTCAGGTGCATTTCAGTTTCAGGGTATTAAGGGCCTACTTTATAGCCAGCTGGGCACAGTTTGTACTGGGAACCGTGGCTTTGAGAAGCCATCCTCTGCCAATTTACCTAATAAAAGGAGAGTTTCTGCTATTTTCAGGGCCTTTTTGTGAGTGGCGTCTCCAGTCTGTCTGAAAGCATTGGGGTGCAAAAAACTCTTAGTGGGCCTAATCTCCCAGTATTACAGTGGGGCAGTTTGGATCGGAGCGTCTGATTGGTCAATTCCTGGCTGTGGGGAGATGTTATCAGATGGGAAAGAGGGCGGGGGTTTGTTTGTGTGTGTCGGAGGGGAATCCTGATTGCTCAGTATTTACCTACAGTAGCTCCCTGGATAATTATAGAGGTCAATCTGACGGACTACTGGTTACAAATCACAGTAGCGACCCCATTGGCTTTCAAGTTCTCTTGGTCATTGCAGAGCTGAGCTCCCAATTTCCCAATGTTGTGAGCAATGAAGGTGAAAAAAAGACATATATTTGCTCTTAACACAGAAGGCCCTTCTAATAAGGTTAGTTTTATTGCATTTTAAAACACACTGGGTCTTTTATGTCACTTGAGCCCCTGGTCTTCCTAAAGCAAGCAGTTTGAAAGGGAATACAGTGGAAATCTATTTTGCGGCTTGCAGACTGGATTCTCTGAATTCCTGGGTGGAATAAGAGAGTGTTGTTAGATTTCGGCAGCCTCTACAGCAGGTAAATCTGCATGTGGTTTGAGAACATTAACACTGGTTTGAGTTGAACTACATTCATTAAGCTTCCCGAAGTAGCCTTATTGTTGCCCCTAATCATAAGAGCTCTCCCAGCCATCGGCAATCATGTAATTATACACACGTGGATAGTTTTGTTAACCTGCACATTTTATCTGCTCCACATCTTTGGCTTAACCAATGGCTATCCTATTAGGGGCTCTGTGAAAGGTTAAAAGGGGCCATTAAAGGACCAAAACTGACAATAGATATATTTTGTTAAGCTAACAGGGCATTTTCTGAGGGATTCTAATGTCAAATCCACATCGATCAATCTAAAGCATATGGTTTCACAGAATAAGGACAACATGGCTGGATTAAGACAAGTAAAAGACAAAGTATTTGTGGTTTCTCAAATAAATGTGTCTCCATGGGTATTTAGGAGGTATGTAAAAGCGAGACCACACACACACACACGCAGCAGAGTAAACCAATTCCAACAGAACGCCATGAGAGATCGCAAATACATAGTTTAAAACTTAACACTGCTATACATAATGGTGTGGATATGACTCCAACAATGGCATCTTTCCTATTCTGTAAGTGTTCTTCGGGAGTTCCAGAGGTCCACCCATACCATTATAACAACCCAAAGCACCAGTGACTCATCCACTGAACAGAGAACAGACCACCTCCTCGATAACTGCCTGATCCCCCACTTCCAAATCCTCAGCAGTCTACTATTCTATTCCCCCAATATCATATTTCAAACTGGACTTAAACCACTGGCACACATCTGTAGTTTCTAAGCCACTGCTTTGCTGACTGGCTGGCAGTGCTGTGTGTTTGTTGGTTTCTGTCAAATCTGGGCCAAGCTGCAGTCATGGAGTAGGACTTATTTGATCAAACATTCCAATGGTACACCGAATATGGCCACCGGCACACCCACCAGACAGCGTCGATGTGAATTACAATGTCAGATCTATCCGTTTTTATTCTATAGCTGCGGTATTTTTGTCCATATGTCTGTCTCTATCTATTATTGTGTCTGTCTGTGCGTCTGCATGGGTTTGTACCTAGCCAATATCGTTGTCTTTGTCTATGTTCTCCCATTCCTCTTTGCCGTCCCGCGTGCGGTTAAACCTGGACTACAGCTCTGCCATCCCTCCCGATCTCCAAACCAAATATTTTCCCCTCCGCAGGTTTCCAGTTGGAGTCTGTGGGAACCAGGCTGGAATCAGCTCACCAGGAATGCACTGTCTGCTCTGCACACTCCCCCAGTTTATTGTCTTAACCTGAAAGCTCCACACAATACCCTCTCTGCCCCAACTTTATCCCCCTCTCTCCCTCTTCTCTCACTCTCCATTTCTTTCCACCACCTCTCACCCTCTCTATCTTTCTCTCTCTTTCTCCAGGCTTTTCTACCCCTGTCTCTAGTATTAAGATTCAGATCTCTCCTTTGCTTCACATCACCACAGAGCCAGTATCAACAGGGGAGAAATGGAGGAGGTTTGGGGATTTTGCTTCTCATCAGCAAAACACTTCCTTGAGAGCAGTGAGTGTGTTTGCAGGTGGGCTTCAGGAGACACAGACATTGACCCATAGGTCATATGACCTCACACACCGGCCTGAGTCAGGTAATCTGCTGAGTGCTGAGCACAACGTTCCTGTTATAAAAGGATGGCCCTTCCCAACCTCAAATGCAAAATTTCTAACACAACCTGGCACTTTTTTCTTCCTTGTACAAAATCACTTTGTAACAACTGTATTTCCAGTTTGCATGGCTAATACTCATAATTACAAGTGTTCATGACATGTTTCAACTCAGTGAACAGTGGCATTAGCCTCCAAATGAGTCATACTATATATCAGGAACATAACTCCTGGGGCTGAGGAACAATTACACAGCTTCATTCCCTTTTCTCTCCCTCCAACTGTCATTGTGGCTTTCATGCATTTTTCTCCTGTAATTTCCAGAAGGTAATTTCTCTGACATTGAATGACTAAATAATATCATGCCTTCCGTGTGTCGAGCTTTGTAGTCAGTTTAGGTGTTTCAGGAGGCTCGGGACAAAATAATTGACACACCATGCAAAAGGATCACCCTGTTCTCATACCACCCTGTTCTCCCTGCGGGTCAAATAGCAATCAGATGGGTTATGACATGGTTTTTATTCATTTTACATGGCAGCAGCACGCTATCAAACAGCACTAAGATTCTACCAGCCAAGTAGTTAGGCAAAGATTTAACTATTGATCTGCTCTAAAAATATAGATTTAAAAAACATTGTGCCCAAAGTCTCATGAAAGGGATTTATTTCATATACTAAACACTTCCTGCTCCTAAAGCATAAATAATAAATGATTACTCTTCCCTTGAAATCAAATCACATTTTATTAGTCACATGCTTGGTAGACAACAGGTGTAGACCAACAGTGAAATGCTTACTTACAGGCCCTTCCCAACCATGCAGAAAGAAAGAGCATAGAGAAATGATAGAAAAGTAAAACACATAATAATAAAAGTAATAATAGATACACAATGAGTATTTAGCGGTCTTATAGCGTGTTCAAGGTCCTGTGGATTCCAGACTTGGTGCATCGGTACCTCTTGCCGTACGTTAGCAGAAAGAACAGTCTATGACGTGGGTGGCTGGAGTATTTAACTATTTTTAGGGTCTTCCTGGTTTAGAGGTCCTGGATGGCAGGGAGTGCGGCCTCAGTAATGTACTGGGCCATCCGCACTACCCTCTGTAGCGCCTTGCGGTCAGATGCCAAGCAGTAACCATACCAAGCGGTATTGCAGCCAGTCAAGATGCAAAATCTTTTCTGTCTCCTGAGGGGGAAAAGGCATTGTCGTGCACTCTTCATGACTGTGTTGGTGTGTGTCCATGGTGTCTGGGCTGAGGGTGTTGATGTGAGCCATGACCAGACTTTCAAAGCATTTCATGGCTACGGGGCAGTAGTCATTTAAACGGGTTACCTTGATGTTCTTGGGCACAGGGACTATGGTGGTCTGCGTGAAACATGCAGGTATTACAGACTCGGACAGGGAGAGGTTGAAAATGTCAGTGAAGCCACTTGCCGGTTGGTCAGAGCATGCTCGCAGTACACGTCCTGGTAATCCATCTGGCCCTGCGGCCTTGTGAATGTTGACTTGTTTAAAGGTCTTACTCACAACGGCTGCAAAGATCGAGATCACACAGTCTTCCGAACAGCTGGTGCTCTCATGCATGTTTCAGTGTTATTTGCCTCGAAGCGAGCATAAAAGTAATTTAGCTCATCTGGTACACTCGTGTCACTGGGCAGCTCTCGGCTATGCTTCCCTTTCAAATCAAATCAAATTTATTTTATATAGCCCTTCGTACATCAGCTAATATCTCGAAGTGCTGTACAGAAACCCAGCCTAAAACCCCAAACAGCAAGCAATGCAGGTGTAGAAGCACGGTGGCTAGGAAAAACTCCCTAGAAAGGCCAAAACCTAGGAAGAAACCTAGAGAGGAACCAGGCTATGAGGGGTGGCCAGTCCTCTTCTGGCTGTGCCGGGTGGAGATTATAACAGAACATGGCCAAGATGTTCAAATGTTCATAAATGACCAGCATGGTCAAATAATAATAATCACAGTAGTCTGTAATGGTTTGCAAGCCCTGCCACATCCGACGAGCGTCAGAGCCGGTGTAGTACGATTCGATCTTAGTCCTGTATTGACGTTTTGCCTGTTTGAGGGCATAGCGGGATTTCTTTTAAGCTTCCGGGTTAGAGTTCCGCTCCTTGAAAGCGGTAGCTCTAGCCTTTAGCTCAGTGCAGATGTTGCCTGTAATCCATGGCTTCTGGTTGGGATATGTGCCTATGGTCACAGTGGGGACGTCATCATCGATGCACTTATTAATGAAGCAGTCTGTGCTAGCAAAAGAGTCCTGTAGCTTAGCATCCGCTTCATCTGACCACTTTTGCTATGTGTGCTTACTTCCTGTTGTAGTTTTTGCTTGTAAGCAGGAATCAGGAGGAGAGAGTTATGGAGGGTGAGGGAGAGCTTTGTATGCGTCTCTGTGTTTGGAGTTTGGAGAATTGTTTTGCCTCTAATTGCACAGGTGACAGGCTGGTAGGAATTAGCTAAGACGACTGATTTCAGTTTCCCTGCATTAGAAATCCTCATTCACTAGGTGTGCCGCCTCCGGATGAGCACTTTCTTGTTTGCTTATGGCCCTATACAGCTCGTTGAGTGGGGTCTTGGTGCCAGCATTGGTTTTTGGTGGTACATAGACAGCTACGAAATATATAGATGAAAAGTCTCTTGGTAAATAGTATGGTCTACAGCTTATCATGAGGTATTCTAACTCAGGTGAGCAGAACCTCGAGACCTCCTTAATATTAGAGATTGCACACCAACTGTTGTTAACAAAGAGACACACACCACCAACCTCAAACTTACCTGACAGTGCCGTTCTGTCCTTCATAGAAAAAACCAGCTAGATTATTATCCATATCCTTATTCAGCCCATTTTCCAAGATGTTAAATAGGAATGTTGATAAACTGCTGTCAACGTCTGACATAAACCAGCCAGTGCCGAAGCTGGTGTCCATAAAGTTAATGTGGTGGCTGGTTTATGACGAACAATCAAACAGGTGTTTTTTTACAGATATAACTTTTTCTCAATCAATCTTTTCCAGTAAGATTTTTGCTCTGCAAACATATCATTCAGCGGTAATAAAGTATAAATAGCACCATTTATACTTTATTACCGCTGAATGATATGTTTGCAGAACAAACATCTTACTGGAAAAGATTGATTGAGAAAAAGCTATATCTGTAAAAAAAACACCTGTTTTGGATTTTGGTGTCTGTCTTGTGTCTTTGAAGCTGTTTGTGTGAATGATATTACCACATCTTCCTCTCTTTCTCCTGGTACAGGTTTAACAACACAATCAGAGCAGTATAATGAATCAGGTTTCCCAGTGGATAGGTTTCCCAGTGTTCTCATTCCCATGTAATGTAATTCCTCACACACAGCAGTGGCCCTGGTTCTTTCACATTCATAATGCTGGAGGACTGGAATATCTGCTACCTGAGACACCAGAGGCCTTACTGCTGTCCTCCGTGATAAGGAAACAATAAACATAACATGCACCCACTGACCAGCATTGACTTTGCTTATTCACCTCAAATAGTTATGGTGATGAAGTACATAAAGATGTTATATTGCTTTACATATTTTTCATGTTAATGAATTCAACACTACAACCAACACTGTAGCCCCTTTCAAGTACGCGGGACATACATACCATATTATCAAGAGCTACAGTGCCCTCAGAAAGTATTCATACCACTTGACTTATTCTACATACAGCCTGAATTCAAAATGTATTAAAAGCATTTTTCCTCACCCATCTACACACAATACCCCATAATGACAAAGGTAAAGCACGCTTTAGAAATGTTAGCAAATTGATTGAAAATTAAATACAGAAATATATCATTTGCATAAGTATTCACACCCCTGAGTCAATACATGTTAGAATCACCTTGAGCCTTTCTGGGTAAGTCCTCTAAGAGCTTTGCACACCTGGATTGTACAATATTTGCACATTATTCTTCAAAAAAGTATTCAAGCTCTGTCAAGTTGGTTGTTGATCATTGCTAGACAATCAATCAATCAATCAAATGTATTTAGAAAGCCCTTTTTACATCAGCAGATGTCACAAAGTGCTTATACAGAAACCCAGCCTAAAACCCAAAACAGCAAGCAATGCAGATAAAGAAACAGGTGGCTAGGAAAAACTCCCTAGAAAGGAAGGAACCTAGAGAGGAACCAGGCTCTAAGCGGTGGCCAGTCCTCTTCTGGCTGTGCCGGTGGAGATTAGAAGAGTACATGGCTAGATCGTTCTTCAAGATGTTATAACGTTCATAGATGACCAGCAAGGTCAAATAATAATAACAGTGGTTATAGAGTGTGCAACAGGTCAGCTAATAATCACAGTGGTTATAGAGGGTGCAACAGGTCAGCACCTCAGTGGTAAATGTCAGTTGGCCTTTCATAGCCGAGCATTCAGAGGTCGAGACAGCAGGTGCGGTAGAGAGAAAGAACTAGAGAGAGAGAGAGAGAGACAGAGCGAGAGAAAGAAAGAGAGAGCGAAAGAGAGAGAGAGAAATGGGTACAGAGATGGGGAGAGTTGGAGAGACTTTTTCAAATCTTGCCATAGATTTTCAAGACAATTTCAGTCAAAACTGTAACAAGGCCACTCAGGAACATTCAATGTCATCTTGTTAAGCAACTGCAGTGTATATTTGGCCATGTGTTTTCGGTTATTGTCCTGCTGAAAGGTGTATTTGTCTCCCAGTGTCTATCAGAAGCAGACTGAACCAGGTTTTTCTCTAGGATGTTGTCTGTGCTGAATTCTATTCCGTTTCTTTTTATCCCCCAAAAAACTCTCGTCCTTGCCGATGACAAGCATACCCGTAACATCTGCCCATGTTTTTGCAGTTTTACTTTAGTGCCTTGTTGCAAACAGGATGCAAGTATTGTTATATGTTTTATTCTGTACACAATTCCTTGTTTTCACTCTGTTATTTAGGTTAGTATTGTGGAGTAACTACAATGTTGTTGATCCATCCTCCGCTTTCTCCTATCACAGCCATTAAACTCTGTAACTGTTTTAAAGTCACAATTATTCTCATGGTGAAATCCCTGAGCCGGTTCCTTCCTCTCCGGCAACTGAGTTAGGAAGGTTGCCTGTATCTTTGTAGTGACTGGGTGCATTGATAGATCATCTAAAGTGCAATTAATAACTCAATGCTAGCTTTTTTGTACCCATCTACCAATAGGTGCCCTTCTTTGGGAAGCATTGAAAAATCTCCCTGGTCTTTGTGGTTGAATCTGTGTTTGAAATTCACTGCTCGATTGGGGGACCTTACAAATAATTGTATGTGTGGGGTACAGAGATGAGGTAGTCATTCAAATGTCATGTTAAACACTATTATTGTACACAGAGTGAGTACATGCAACTTATTATGTGAGTCTTAAGTCACATTTTTACTCTTGAACTTATTTAGGCTTGCCATAACAAAGGGGTTGAATACTTATTGACTCAAGGCATTTTAGCTGTTCA
Source organism: Salvelinus fontinalis (assembly GCF_029448725.1). Classification (NCBI taxonomy): domain Eukaryota; kingdom Metazoa; phylum Chordata; class Actinopteri; order Salmoniformes; family Salmonidae; genus Salvelinus; species Salvelinus fontinalis. The sequence goes on along the minus strand of NC_074678.1, from coordinate 39,704,630 downwards.
TTTTGTATTAATTTGTAAAAATGTCTATAAACATAATTCCACTTTGACATTATGGGTATTGTGTGTAGGCCGTTGACACAAAATCTCAATTTAATTCATTTTAAATTCAGGCTGTAACACAACAAAATCTCAACAATATAGTGTCTTCACTTATTGCTGTATGTAAATTGTATACATAAACATAATTTTTCACCAAAAGTATTTGCAGCCTTGAAAACCTGCTCATAAATGATAGCCTATCTGTTAAATTAATTATCACCATATAACACAATAAAAACACGGTCCAATGTAAACTTTTTTTTTCACTGGCCCAATATTTAAAAGCTGTGTAATATAATTTAGCAAAGTAAGACATTACTCTATTCTTTAAAATTGCAATGTATGAATATCATTCAGTTTTGTTTCCAGAGTATCATATGTCATTCTAAAAAGAATCTTTGTACATCTCAAAATAGGACGTTGCCCCTTTAAGACAGAGATGTTGGCTACAATAGGCTAGCCAGGGCACATGCTTTTTGTAGCTTTCTTTAAGCAGAATATCAACAGTAGCCACTAACCAGCCCATTACTAGTATGTTCCCTATATATGTTATTATTAAATCCATTTCCCTACAATAAAGAAGCTCAGTGAGCAGATAGATGAGCGCTTCTTCTTGGACATCTTGTGTGTGCAGTGTGAACGCATCAACTCATGTACTGCTCAAGTGCTCAAGAAATTGTGACTTGGGGGAAGCATGTTTGAATGAACGGCCAATCATATTAGTCAAATACAAATACATTTCTGCGTGTATTCTTCAATGGTCTTTAATGGTAAATGTCAAACTGGAACACCAAAGTGCGCTGAGAAGTTACTAATGTCGGACCATGAAATGCTTTCAATAGTAGACATGTGGGACATAGGCTATACGGTAGATGACTTGATTTTGTGGTTGTGCCTGCCTTACACAATACCTACTCCAACCTCCTATACCTACTTTATACCTGTCCTCTATTCATCCCTGTGCCAGTGGTCTGTTTTGGGTCTGTGTGGTCCGGATTCATCCCTCCCGTCCCTGCTGGGATCTCCCAGGCTGCCCCAGGCTCTCTCTGTCTGGGCTGTCTAAGCCCTGGGGCCACCCTGACTCTCAGGGGTCAGCCTCCACACACTGTGGAGACAAGAGAGCCTGACAAAGCACTGGAACTTAATAACAGCCAAAGCAAAGCTGCTGTCAAATCTGGGAAAATACCTACAAATCCAGTTCACCAGGAGAGAAGCCCCTCCTCCACCTCCCTCTCCCTCCAGAACCAGTCTGAGAGATGGGGGAGGTCTGAAAGCCAGACACTACTAAACCACCTCCAGAGCCATTCACAGTCTACAGGGCTTTTGAGTGGGGAGATTATTTTAAACAGGGATTGGATCCATCTTTTGGAGCTTGGACGCTTTTGGGGACATTTAGCCACAGAAAAATGATGTTACTTACATTCTTCATCAGTCAGAAGACCAAATCAACACCTTGAGGTCCAAATAAAAGCTGGGAAGTGATTTAAGCAAGTCGTCTGGCTCACTGCATAGAAGAGCCTAGAAGTTTGTAATGCCAGGCTAAGCAAAAAGAACAACTGCTCCTGACCCTACAAACTCAGTTTTAAAATAGGTCACTGGGCAGAAATAATCTGGTGCCCTGTTAAGAGAGCTGATTATATTTCTGTGGATGTTTATGTTTGGATAGCTGTTTTGATCGGAGTTATCTGTGCTACTGGGCTTAGAAACAGGGAGACGACAAGGCTGGACGGGCCGATAGTCCAACCTGCTGACAGCACAATAATTAGTGTTCCTGATCGCCTGCCATGCCTGCCAACCAGGCTGATTAATAAAACAATAGACTAGACATGTCAATAGCCTACTCTCAAATCTTAATACCAAGAGCGAGATAAGAACGACATTTATGCAAAGGCTGGCGCAATAACAGTAATTTCAAGACATGATCTTGAGATGTAGGGTTGACTTAATATACTGTGGAGGAACTAATGAGATACATTGATAATATTTTATACAGGACTTAGAAACTCAAATGTGTCAAGTCATCAAACCGATTGAGAAAGTTGTATTTAACTCACTGTTACATTTGAAAGTGAATCAAGCCCCACTATCAATTCCTACTACAAACAAGTCCTTCTATACTACATTATTACATGCATTATACATTTTATAGTGTTCCTTCCTCTCATTTTTATTCAAACGTGAAGACTATATCATGCAGTGTTGCACAGAATCCAGCAAAGCATCTAATCACGCCACAATGTTCATACCTCTCATCTCTTTGTTCCAGCAGCATGCCTTTCATTTTAGGGAGCTACATCCTGTCTGTCTCCTTCTGTGGTTTTCTCTGCCTTTCATCCACTTGTATTATTATTTAGATGCACAGGAGAGAAAAAACACCAATAGCCACTGGAACGCAGCTTCCCCCCTCAAAATTGGACACACTTAAAAGGAAAAACGTTAGGGTCTGTAACAGGAGACTGGTGCATTGAGCCCATACAGTAATTATGTGTCTACACCTGACTTGAGGAAGAAAGAGGAGACAAGGGGTGAAGAATTGTTTCCAGAGCCCACCAAGGTTGAAGCAGCAGGAGAGAGAAAAAAGAAAAGTATAGATAGAGAGCAACTTAAGAAAAAATGACAGCATCTTTTGCTGCAGCAGACAAGTTGAAATGAAAATGTTTGCTCCACTGTCAGGTCCAAGCATAACATCTCCATGTTACAACATTATGGTAATTACACTTATTTGCTAAATGAAGCTATCACAATCAGTTACTTAGAGAGTGTATGATGATACTGGCTAGACGACTTCAACTGAGTGAGGCCATCCATCTTGGCTCTGGGTAATCAGAGAAAATAACTACCAAACAATACGAGTCATTGTGAACTTGTTGCTTTCCATCATCAGAAATGGGATATGGGACCGTATTTTATCAGAACTCAAAACATTACCCCTTTCACAATTCAACACACAAGTAAAAAATCCTATACGTAATTTCATTGTGCTCAAACTCCCCTTGAGTTCAATAATTACTTCAAACATGGCAAAAAAAACTATCATATTAGTCCATATCAATCAGTCAGTAGGACAGTTTTATCAAGATTATAGCTCAGAGGCAGTGTTACTTAAATTCATGTGGTTGCCATATAGGGAACTCACATTTGGCTGTCTCAATATTTACTCCATTTACTCTGGAGGTAAATTCCTTTCAGCACCACTCCAAAGCCAAAAAACTCTCCCACCTCCATCTTCTCTCTCTCTCTCTTCCTCCTTTGCTCTCTCTCTTTCTCTGGCTCACTCTCTCTACCTCAGTTAAAGCTGGAACTGCAAAATAAAAGCTTTGCCAGTTTCTGAGTGAGACCCAACATTCTCTAGTGAGGTTGAATTCCTCCAGCCCTCTGTATAGTCTGGGCTTCTTTTTCAGATGGAAGGGAATTCACTGTGGCAACCCAGGGCCCTCCTGAGGCTCCCAGCAGGTTTTAACAGAAAAGCCATTAACCAACAGAGTCCGGTATAATGGGCCCATATGAGCTGAGGACAGTCAGTCTGGTCCTGGTCCTAATTCATTCAGTTCACTGCAGTCCAGGGTGCTCACTGCAGGGATAGGCCTGCTGTGGATTGGATGTTGTATTTAGGGTATGGGGAACTAATGCTTAGGAGCTGTAATAGATCTTATCCTGGCCTCTTGAGAACCCACAGATAGGGGGTGTCTTCAGCACAGGCAAAAGGCCTGCTAATGCTCACAGGATTACTATGGGTTAATTACAGCACTGGTGGAAAAGTCAGCAGAACGTTGGAACATTAGCTATACACGATAAGCCAAGTTTGTGTGCTCTGAATGCATCTCAACATGATGTGATGACTGCACTGATCCCTTTGTCCAAAGAATTTGCCCTGTTGCATGAGCTGTCCTGAACAGGTTAATGTCCTATTTATCTGAAGAAAATTAAATAAGGCCATATCATCTACTCTCCTTCAGCTAGAGACAAACAGGGAGTTTATAACTGTCTAGGTACGTCCTACAGACAACGGATAACGCCAACCAGAAGGTCATGTGCACGATAACGAGACAAGACATGAAGCATTTAACTGCAAAAAAAATAATAATATCAAGGAGATCAGATGTAATCACAATGGCTCAAACCTGTCTAATCAAACATTTTGCATTTACCACATAATACATCCTAAAGCATTACCAAATTGATACAATGACAAACACATTTGATTTGCTTCATTTTTGCATTGTTCTTTTAAACCATCACCGCAGGGCCTTAGGATATCTCTATTGTCTGATACAGAATACGACTCTGAATCCAACACTGGGGCAAATCCATTGCACAGTCGAAGGCCATGGTTGCACTTAGAGTCCAGACACATGGAGATCTAGTGACGCACCACACAATCCTCCATAAGCATTTAATCATCAACCCTAAACCATGCAGGTGTTATATGCAGTGACTTGTAAATATTTATGTTTGAACACGTGCCATGTGACACATTCTGTGTAATCCTGGAGTGCTTGCTATGAGACTATGGTGGGAGTGGGAGTGGGAGTGGGAGTGGGAGAAAGGTATGGCTAATGTTGGCCAATGTGATTGTGGTTTCAGGAGGACCTTGATAAGGAAACGCAGATTACTCATGGAGGAAGGCCTTTCTGATGCCAACGATAAGTCTTTGAGAGCACAAAGGCTCAGGTGCAGTAGATGATATTGAAAGCAAACACTTACAAATGCTCACAAAGCAGGCACACACAGGCACACACACTCACGCACATGAAAGCAGGCATACACACACACCCTCCCTCTCTCTCTTATGTCAGTTACCCTCTTACCCTGCTCCACATTATTTTGTCTGCAGCACTGTGTCCTGGAGGCTACTTCATCCTCCCACAGCCCACAGGACACAGCCCACAGGACACAGCCCACAGCTTCAGTTCACTTCAATAGAGTGTTTTACTGAGGACACTGTAGACAGATATAGTACCAGTCAAAAGTTTAAACACACCTATTCATTCCAATTTTAATTTAAACTTTTTTTTTTTTACTGTTTTCTACATTGTAGAATAATAGTGAAGACATCAACACTATAAAATAAAACATATGGAATCATGTAGTAACCAAAAAAGTGTTGGTTGAGAGAATGCCAAGAGTGTGCAAAGCTGTCATCAAGGCATAGGGTGGCTACTTTTAAGAATCTCAAATATAAAATATATTTTGATTTGTTCAACACTTTCTTGGTTACTACATGATTCCATATGTGTTATTTCATAGTTTTGATGTCTTCACTATTATTATACAATGTATAAAATGGTAAAAAGATATGAAAAACCCTTGAATGAGTAGGTGTGTCCAAACTTTTGACTGGTACTTTATATAAATCTACCCTATAAGATGGATACACAGAAACACAACTATCATGCATGATCCTCTGTCTATACATGTGTCCCTGAAAGGCAATCTTCCCAATGCACTTGAGTGTTCCTGTATCAGAGAGAGGACACACGTGAACATTTTAGCAAATTTATAAAATAAAAAACTGAAATATCACATTTACATAAGTATTCAGACCCTTTAATCAGTACTTTGTTGAAGCGATTACAGCCACCGGTCTTCTTGGGTATGACGCTACAAGCTTGGCAAACCTGTATTTGGGGAGTTTCTCCCATTCTTCTCTGCTAATCCTATCAAGCTCGGTCAGGGTGGATGGGAAGCGTTGCTACACAGCTATTTTCAGGTCTCTCCTGAAAATGTTCAATCAGGTTCAAGTCTGGCCTCTGGCTGGGCCACTCAAGGACATTCAGAGACTTAAGCCACTCCTGCATTGTCTTTACTGTGTGCTTAGGGTCGTTGTCTTGTTGGAAGGTGAACCTTCGCCTCAGTCTGAGGTCCTGAGCGCTCTGGAGCAGGTTTTCATCAAGGATCTCTCTGTACTTTACTCCATTCAGCATTCCCTCGATCCTGACTGGTCTCCCAGTCCCTGCAGCTGAAAAACATCCTCACAGCATGATGCTGCTACCACCATGCTTCAATGTTGAGATGTTGCCAGGTTTCCTCCAGATGTGACGCTTGGCATTCAGACCAAAGAGAATCTTTGTTTCATCAGACCAGAGAATCTTGTTTCTCATGTTCTGAGAGTCCTTTAGGTGCCTTTTGGCAAACTCCAAGTGGGTTGTCATGTGCCTTTTACTGAGGAGTGGCTTGGTCTGGCCACTCTACCATAAAGGCCTGATTGGTGGAGCACTGCAGAGATGGTTGTCCTTCTGGAAGGTTCTCCCATCTCCACAGAGGAACTCTGGAGCTGGTCACCTCCCTGACCAAGGCACTTCTCCCCCAATTGCTCAGTTTGGGAGTGCGGCAAGCTCGAGGAAGAGTCTTGGTGGTTCCAAGCTTGGAGGAGGCCACTGTGTTCTTTTTTTATACTTTCCGAATGCACATATGGGTTGAGGTAAAGGGACTACGCAACAGAATAGATATTAAGCAATAGCAGCTGCATATGTGATGAGTCAAAAGGGGTTCAATATGGATAGTCTGGGTAGCTATTTGGTTAAATATTTAGCAGTCTTACAGCTTGGGGGTAGAAGCTGTTCAGGGTGCTTTTGGTGGTCGAATGCCAAGCAGTTGCCATACCAAGCGGTGATGCAGCCAGTTAAGATGCTCTCAGTGGTGCAGCTATAGACATTTTTGAGGATCTGAGGGCCCATGCCAAATCTTTTCAGCCTCCTGAAGGGGAAGAGGTGTTGCCGTGCCTTCTTTCACGACTGTATTGGTGTGGAGCATGTTAATACCTTAGTGGTGTGGACACCGAAGAACTTTAAGGTCTCGACCTGCTACACTACAGCCCCGTCGATGTGGATGGGGGCGTGCTCGCCCCTCCTTTTCCTGTAGTCTAAGATCAGTTCTTTTGTTTTGCTGACTTTGAGGGAAAGGTTTTTGTCCTGGTACCACTCTGCATGGTCACTGACCTCCTCCCTATAGGCTGTCTCATCGTCGTTCAGGCCTACCACCATCGTGTTGTTAGCAAATTAAAATATGATGTTGGAGTCGTGTGCGACCACACGGTGGTGGGTGAACAGGGAGTACAGGATGGGACTAAGCATGCACCTCTGAGGGGCCCCCGTGTTGAGGGTCAATATGGCGGATGTGTTGTTGGCTACTCTTACCACCTGGGGGTTGCCCATCAGGAAGTCCAGGATCCAGTTGCAGAGGGAGGTGTTCAGTCCCAGTGTCCTGAGCTAGTGATGAGCACTATGGCATTAAACGTTGAGCTGTAGTCAATGAACAACATTCTCAAATAGGTGTTCCTCTTATCCAGGTGGAAGAGGGCAGTGTGGAGTGCAAAAGAGATTGCATCATCTGTGGATCTGTTGGGGCGGTATGCGAATTGGAGTGGGTCCATTGTGTCTGGGATGATGGTGTTGATGTGACCAGCCTTTCAAAGCATTTCATGGCTACAGATGTGAGTGCTACAGGGGGATATTCATTTAGACAGGTTCCCTTGACATTCTTGGGCACAGGGAATATGTTGGTCTGCTTGAAACAAATAGGTATTACAGACAGGGTTAGGGAGAGGTTAAAAATGTCAGTGAAGACACTTGCCAGATGATCAGCGCAAACTCTGACTACGCGTTCTGGTAATCTATCTGGCCCCACGGCCTTGTAAATGTTAACCTGTTAAAGGCCTTACTCACATCGGCTGCGGAGAGCGAGATCACACAGTCATCTGGAACAGCTGTTGCTCTCATGCATGATTCAGTATTGCTTGCCTCAAAACAAGCATAGAAGGCATTTAGCTCATCTGGTAAGCTCTCGTCACTGGGCAGCTGGCGGCTGGCTTTTTAATCTGTGATAGTTTGCAAGAGTCACACTGCAGGTTCAACCAAAGTGTTTATGCTGTATAGGAGGTGTTAGCGGAGTATAGGAGGTGTTAGCGGTAAAAAATAACAGAAGCTGTTTCATCATATATTGACACAAATCCACACCTATCCTGAAAACACAGTGGAAACATTCTGAGTCAATCTGCAGTTCTGTTTTCCTTTACCTGCAATTAATTGGATTGATTTATAACACTACAAAAACTCCATATTTACAGTGAACATTTCTTGTTACTTTTGCCAACTCTTCTGTGATCTGTTCCATTCCACATTTAACAAGACCTTTCATGACATTTTGAAAGCTGAATATATCTACACTGTAAACTGAACTATGCCCCTTCTAAAGTATTCTGAAGTACAGATAGACCTTTCAGTGTGCAATGTGATTCACTGTACACAAAGGTGTTTACACTGCGACTGTTACATCCTATGTCAATTTCTGCAGAACTATCTAGATCTTTAGTTTTATTGGAATTCCAGGTGCTCTTCTACACTATATATACAAAGTATGTGGACACCCCTTCAAATTAGTGGATTCGGCTACTTCAGCCACACCCGTTGCTGACAGGTGTATACAATCGAACACACAACCATGCAATCTCCATAGACAAAGTTTGGCAGTAGAATGGCATTACTGAAGACCTCAGTGACTTTCAATGTGGCACCAACATAGGATGCCACCTTTCCAACAAGTCTGTTGGTCAAATTTCTGCCCTGCTAGAGCAGCCCTGGTAAACTGTAAGTGCTGTTATTGTGAGGTGGAAACGTCTAGGAGCAACAGCGGCTCAGCTGCGAAGTGGTAGGCCACACAAGCTCACAGAACGGGACAGCTGAGTGCTGAAGCGTGTAGTGCGTAAAAATGGTCTGTCCTTGGTTGCAACACTCATTACCAAGTACCAAACTGCCTCTGGAAAAATTGTCAGCACAAGAACTGTTCATTGGGAGCTTCATGAAATGGCTTTCCATGGCCAAGCAGCTGCACACAAGCCTAAGATCACTATGCGCAATGCCAAGCTTCGGCTAGAGTGGTATAAAGCTTGCTGCCATTGGACTCTGGAATAGTGGAAACGCTTTCTCTGGAGTGGTAAATCACATTTCACCATCTGGCAGTCCGACGGACAAATCTAGGTTTGGCGGATGCCAGGAGAACGCTACCTGCCCCAATACCTAGTGCCAACTGTAAAGTTTGGTGGAGAAGGAATAATAGTCTGGGTTTGTTTTTCATGGTTCGGACTAGGTCCAAGTGAAGGGAAATCTTAACGCTACAGCATACAATGACATTCTAGACGATTCTGTGCTTCCAACTTTGTGGCAACAGTTTGGGGAAGGCACTTTTCTGTTTCAGCATGACAATGCCTCCATGTACAAAGTGAGGTCCATACAGAAATGGTTTGTCGAGATCAGTGTGGAAGAACTTGACTGCCTTTCACAGAGCCCTGACCTCAACCCCATCGAACACCTTTGGAATGAATTGGAACGCCGACTGCGAGCCAGGCCTAATCAACCAATATCAGTGCCCAACCTCAAATAAATAACACAGGACGATACCCGTAATCATCTGTGCAATCCACAATGCCTTGAAAGCCAAAACACACAGCACAGATACTCACACAAACCAATTGACATTGTAACAATAATGGACAGCCCAATGGAAACCAAATGGGACACTTATACAAGTACTAATCAGTGGGAATAGGGGACAGGTGTGCGTAATGAAAGTTACGGGGGGATCCGTGACAGTACCCCCACCCACTACACTGGCTTTGAGGACGATCACAGGAATGCAGTGCAGGTCTATCAGGACCCGATATAGCTGCCGAAGTTGCAGCGGCGTCGGACGACCAGTAGCACTTCGGCAGCTGCAACTGGGTCGTCCGACGTTGCCACAACGGGTCCGTCCGACGACGCAACTCCAGCAGCTACAACTGAACTCAACCGACGCCACGTCGGATGGACCGGTTGTGGCGTCGTCGGACGGGCCAGTTGTAGCTGCTGAAGTTACGTCGTCGGATGGACCCGTTGTGGCAACGTCGGACGACCCAGTTGCAGCTGCCGAAGTTGCGGTGGCGCCGGACGGACCAGTCTCAGCGTCGTCGGACGGGCCATTCCCACTGTCTGCCTTAATGGTCCATTATTCTGTCACGCTGGTATAAATGATTCGGGAAACAGGCGCAGGAATGCGTAGTAGTTTTTTTAATTAAGACCAATTTACAGCGTGCCGTGTAAAGGCACGGGGACGAAGACCAAACAAACACGTAACAAAACACAGGGTAGAAACCCAAAACAAAAGAGCGAGGAGTACCTCGAATAAACAACACACGTGCACAATGATTAACACACGGGACGAGACCTGTAATCATCTGCACAATTCACAATGGCACGAAAGCCAAAACACACAGCACAGGTACTCACACGCACCAACGGACATTGTAACAATAAATGACCGCCCAATGCAATGGAAACCAAAGGGCACACTTCTACAAGTACTAATCAATGGGAATAGGGGACAGGTGTGCTTAATGAAAGTTCCGGAGGGATCCGTGACAATTAGATGTTCGACGAGCAGGTGTCCACATGCTATTAGTCATGTAGTGTATCTTTGCTGCACATGCCACAGTTATAGAGTGTTAGTCCCAAATAATGGTATTTTATGATAATATAACCTTTGAGCATATATTGCTACTTACAATACTTTCTACTCTCCCCATGTTTCCATGAAGTTAACTAGCTCAACAGATCCCAGGAGATTGCACTGATCCTCTTATAAAAACCACAGTGGCAAATAACAAAATGGTTTTACTGCTGGCTTTGAGGAGTCGAATATCGGATAAAACTGCTGTCAGCAGGCTGTAGTCTGTTAAAAGGTCAAACGGAGGTTTAAAAAACATTGTTCTCTTCAGAAAGACCACTTTAAAAGAATACTCGGCAGGCCTTCATGTGAGTTCTTATCTAAAATGTATCAAGTGTTTGGGAGCAGAAGGATTTCTCATCATGAGAATACAGGTGTGCCAAGACCAAGTTCACTGATGAAATGTAAGATCTGTGTGGACTGGCTAATAAAAATCTGTGAGCAGGCCTTAGGCCTAGATTCAATCAGATCAAGCGTTAACCGGCGATGGTTGACACTCGCATAGCTGATGCTTTGGCGGTGTTGGAGGTGTAACTGCATTGGAGCTGTCAAATCAGAGAGTAGCGGCTCTTGATCATTGTCACGAAGCCACACCCATCGTACTCGAGTTAGTAGTTCCGAACGAAAAAGTAGGCTATATAGAAATGATTAAGCTCAAATTGAAAATCGTTAAATTAAATAATAAGGATTTTATCAGCCTAATCGAGGTATAGATTACATCTCACATTCCAGTGTGCTAACTTGTAAACAAGGCTGCATGTGATTTCTCTTAATGTGTGCAGCCAATGGTAATGCCCGCTTTAGGTGTAATACCAGGAGTCGTTTGTGGTTCCCTTTCAGTCGGTCACTTGGTTTAACATACTATTGGGAGTCATATTCACCTGAAGAAAATTAAAAAGCGTGGAGATTAAACCAATGCCCAACGGGCCAATAAATGCAGAGCCTGCCTTAGGAAACCTTGCCTTCCTGGTTAAAACACCGGGGCTCGCATTCATTTCCTCTTCCGCTCGCCTGAAGGAGACCATGTCACGCAATTTACAAACTTTTCAAGCACACCAAGACAACTGGATTTGGAGAGAGTACTCGTCCCTGCAGATTTTGCGAGTTTTGGGTCTTTGTGTAGTTTTTTTGTCTTTGCTAAAAGCTAACTATCTTCTGCTATGCTTGTGCAGCTAATGCTTCCTTGTTTGGGTAGGATTTGTGTTTGCTAAAAGCCTAACACTTCTGCTCTGCTTGTGTAGTAAGATGGCTATTGGTGAGAGTAAGTTCAAAAAGGGTAACCAGATGGATTTGAACCTCCGACAGTGCCTTAAGGCATGTGGTTTCACAATGAAAATTAAAGATACTCACAAGTGCTGTACGTTTTGCCTGGTGTGGAAAGATGCTCAGGCTGCCTTGGCTTGGACTAGATTGTGTGACCGGTGTCACCGGCTGAGTTCAGGCTCTCTTGTTAGCGGACTTCTTAGGAATATTGGAATTACTGGAGAAGGCCCTCTCTGTCATGTGGGGGGCTGGGGTTCAATTCCCTGACGGGAATCCCAGCCAAGCCATGGCTAGCTGGCTGGGTTCTCTGCTTCCCTGAAGGTGTTCGGGAATCGCATTCTGGAAAGGACGTGGTGTCTCTGACTGGTTCTGGGTTTTTTTTGGAGAAAGAGATGGATGAGCTAGCTCCTGCAGCTTCATGTCTCTACCCCGGATATTGCGTTGGGCTGCAGAGCAGCGGCGCGGCAGTATGGCTCTCCTTCGCAACGGAGGTAGCCGAGGTTGGGGAAGGTTTTACCACCTGGGATGACTGTGGTAAAGCGTTGCCTGACTTTCCTTTTTGCATGAATGTGGTACTGTTTTAGAGTGAGCGCATCTAGCTTGCATGCCGTTATGGAAAAAGAGTTTGCCACCTGGTCTTGCAGGCTAACAGAGAGGCTAATCCTAGTCCATCGCTCCCGAATGGACCAGTGTCATCTCTGGTTGACTTTGTCACAAATAGTCTATCGGAGTAGAGGGAACGTGTTTTGGGCGAGCCAATTTTGCAGAAGGAGTGTTTGGATCAGCTATGGAGTCTATGTAGTTCTGTTCCGAGGAGAAGCAAAAGCAGAAAGTGGCAGTGCTTTCTTGCTGCATTTACATCATGTTGGGAACTTGTGCAATATGACCTTCCTTCTGGGAAAATGCACATGAACGACCGTCCTACTCTGGTTTATGACTCGTAGACTCTATGGTGGCGGAAGCAGCATTGGCACAGAGGAGGGTCGCATTCAGGCTCTGTCAGCTAGGGCACTCAGTGCCTGTTTCGCATGTGCCTACAGATACTGTGTTCTGATGGCCTCTATGATAGCTGTTGTTTCTCTGAGACTTCTGTTGATGCATCTGTTCCAGCGCTGGGTGATAGCTACGCGTTTGGACACATCTCTCCATTGCCATTGGTTGGCTGAAATTGACGGCTAGGGGTTTACCCTCTAACGCAGGGGTGTCAAACTCATTCCATGGAGGGCCTAGTGTCTGCAGGTTTTTGGGTTTTCCTTTCAATTAAGCCCTAGACAACCAGGTGTGGGGAGTTCCTAACTAATTAGTGATGTTAATTCATCAATCAAGTACAAGGGAGGAGCGAAAACCCGCAGACACTCGGCCCTCCGTGGAATGAGTTTGACACCTGTGCTCTAACGTGATTATGACTACAGTATATACTCGCTGCGAGTGCCCTCTGCGAGAGGGTTGTATACATACGTATGAATGGCACGTGTTTAAGGGTTGGTGTCAGATTACAGAAGTTTCTCCTTTTCAGAGTTCTTTGGTAGATATTTTGATGTTCTTGTAATATCTTTTTGAGCAGGGCTTTTCTTTTTCTACATTGAAAGCTGACATGGCAGCTATCTCAACGTGTCATGTAGGGATTGACGGCTCTACCCCAAGCTCTCATCCTCTGGTGGTGTGGTTCCTGAAAGACATGCATTGGCTCAGACCAGTGTCTAAGTCTATGGCACTGACCTGGGACCTGGCTTTGGTCCTGGACGCTCTGTCTGAGCCTCCTTTTGAACCTTTGGAGTCTGTGGACCTGGAGGTTCTTTCCTACAAAACTGCCCTGCTCATGGCCTTGGCTTCGGCCAAGCGCATTGGTTCAATCTCCACACGCTGACAGTACACCCTTCGTGTTTGTAGTTGGCGCCTGGCGACTCCAAGGTGGTGTTATGTCCTACTGCAGATTTTTCTCCTAAGGTTATGCCAATATACTAAAGGGTTCTAGGTTTCGAGCTGTTCCTTGTCTCACCTCCTCCGTTTGCTTTCAGTGAACAACGGAGGTTGCATGGCATGTGTCCGGTGTGCGCTTTACGCATGTACTGTAAATGAATAGGACAAAGCATATCCGCATTGTGACTGTTTTGCTAATAAAGCTCGGGGTAGGGCACTTTCTAAGCAGGGTCTTTCTCATTAGATCGTGGAGGCTATCTCTCTGGCATGTGACATCAAAGGACAGGGGTTGCCTAGCAGTGTGCGTGTTCACTCCACTATGGGTGTGGCGGTTTCTTGGGCATTGTTCAGGGGCATGACGATTGGCGATATCTGTGCAGTAGTGAGTTGGGGTTCCCCCCATGCCTTTGTAAGGTTTCATCACTTGGACGTAACTGCTCCCAGTGTGGCTCATAGTGTTCTTATGGCTGGGTTTGGGAGCGGGTGTTAGGCAGCGTGCAGGTTGCACATTTATCCGGGTTACCACAGTTCCCTTGTGGGATTGAGCCTTGGGCTGCCATGGCAGCGTGCAAGTCACAGTTTCCAGGTTACTGTAGGTTTTTTGTCGGTATGAGAAGTGCATGTGTGTGCTTTACCAAGTCACTGGTGTTCTGTTGTTTTGGACTTATGGTTCCTTGTACGATTTCTGACATTTCAGGCTCACAAGGTAAATATTGTTCTTGGAACCGTGGGGTCTATGGACTTGGGCTGTTGTGGCAATGTGTCAGTGTGCATAGCCAAGTTGCAGCATGTTCTGGTTCCCTATATGGTGCTCTGACAGTTCAGGCTTCCCAGGTAAGTATTAGGGAAAAAGGTGGCTTCTGTAACCCCTTAGGAACCTGTGTGTGTTTGGGCTGCCGTGGGCTTCCTAGTTTGGTACTCTCTGAGCCGGCTTGTAGCGTGAATGTATGGTCCCATAGTATATTATACCAAGTGACCAACTGAAAGGGTATGAACAGTTATGCATATAACCAGCGCCATCAGGGCGCTGAAGAGCGGTACTGAATTGACGAAATAAATACAGAGCTTTCCAGAGCTTTCCTGGTACCCTCTGAGGTACCCTCTGAGGGCAGGCTCTGCATTTAGGCATGTTTTTTTGTTTTCTTGCGGTGAATATGATTGGTTGTTGACTCCCCATAGTATGTTATACTTTGCTCCCTCCTCAGCTCTTACGTAGTTCCACCTCCGACCGTCAAAACAACCACTTTGCGGATGTCAGCTAAAGTGGATTTGATTGAATAGAGCCCTTACTCTATGTATGTTTCTCAATAGATTAACGAAGCGAGTCTCATAAGTGATCCATAATCAGACAAGTCTTTCCAATTGCAAAAATGAATACCTCTTAAAGAATTTGTGACAGTAGGACAAGGCTGTGTAAAAGTCGTGACAAAAACACGTCTCGTCTTGAGGCTCTCCACACCCACATCTCTCTAACCAGTGAACTTGACCTCAACAGAGGAAAAGCAGCCCAAAAGTGGCCGAGCCTCATTTCAGCTTCACTATCTGCCAAGATAAAAAGCACACAACAGATCTGAGGAGAACATGTGCATTCCACAGAACCTTTCAGTTAGGGAAAGCCTTCCCATTCACAAACTATCAGGCCACATATCAACATTGCCTCTACAAAAACACTACTGATGTGAATGGCCTTTGACAATGAACCTCAGACTGACACAGAGATGTTAAGCAATTATATTGTAATGTCCTTCAACATAGCTGACAACATACCTACCTGAAGGGCAAGCCAACAACACTATGCACTTGGGCTGATTCAGAGATTTGGACCTAGGCCTATAATTTCTGCACAATGTTGAATCAAGAACCATGTCAATCATCTGTAATGTCTATGTCACATAGACTCCAGTCTACATAACAAGTTCCTAAAAAAATGGTGTGTTGGCTTGAGCCTAAACTGTAATTTGACCAGAAACTTTTTACAGTTTGGCGTTTGCTACTAGACTAAAATGTGGCCTTTTACACCTCATTAAAAAGAGCTTTGGCTCACGACTGGTTGAATGACCACCTATCTTCTTTGTTGTTTATGAGTAAGTCAACACTAAATAGCCACCGTCAGTCAGAGTGTGCCCTAAAACTGACCCTGAAGCATCATTTATCCCCACGGGCGTATTTACACAGAGCTAATGACAGATCTGAGTACAGATGAAACAGTACATTAGAGACACCAAGAGACCAGAGCTTTTATCACCTGGGAGGTAGGCTACACCACTGGACATCCACAGTACAGTAACTGAACATTTGAAAAGGATACTTTTGAAAGACGACTTTTGAAAGAGGAAAATGGCTGAGTATGAGTTTTTTAAGGGTTGCCACCGTGGGATGTGTTCAAGTATTTGTGAACTGTTAATTACTCTTTAGTTGTTTTGTGTGTTTGAGTCAGACTGTCTCACATTCCGAGTGGTTTCTATTATCTAGGGGGCGAATCCTGACTTGAGAAATGTGCAAAATGTGTGTAAAAATGTACACTGACGTCCATGGGAGGTTTGAGTTTTAATTGTGCGCACATTTCTCGAGTTAGGATTCAGCTCTATCACAGAAACGTTTTAATTGTGGTTTCTAAAGCATTCCCAATACATAACATGAATATTGTGTTTTTCAGAAAAAGTTTGGTTTTCATTACTCTTCAGATGCCAAAGGATTTCCATGGTGATATATATAAAAGCCCAAGAATGTTGTGCACAAGTCAATCAGTCTTGGGAAAGTCTTGATATATGACTGTCTTTAGCTCTGACTCCCAGTGCCTGCATCATTCTCCATCTGTTTTGCTTTAGAGGAAATATTGTGTTATGATGAGAAACTGGTTTAGCATGTGTTGCAATTGAAGATTGTTGATGCAGTCGACTTGGACAACCAAATCCTAGATTAGTTATTGTGGTTTCGCCAAGGGAGAGAGATGTGATGTGTCACTAAATTAAATCCATTGCCCACTTCTGACTCACTAAATCTACAGTAAGACACCTACCATTCCTGGGAGGAAATGAATTTCAAGCAGTGCCACAGGAAAATGTTCAGGTTTTTATTAAACAACCAGTTATGAGAAACCCTTCAGCAGTATGGGGTATGACTTTGCAATAACCATACCGTTATATGGTTATACTGTTTCTACTTGCTAGTAGGAAGGGCCAAAACTCAAAAAACTTAAGAACATGGATAGTCAATATTCAGGCATCCATTGACAGTAATCCAACATAATGTAGCACTCTATGACTATTCCCAGTGGTTGTTGCATGACTCTGGTCTGTGCTGAGCTGCAGCAGGAGGCTGATAGAGCCCAGGGAGATAAGAGTGTAGTCGTAGAGACTGGTAGTGCTGCTGTCTTCAGTTCCTCGAGAACACATTATAGCCCAGCGCTGGGCTGTTCTGATCTGTACCTCCTACACTCACGTACACCACAACGTTCCAACGCTCTTTATCAGCTCAGCTGCTCTGGGGAGCTATGCTCAATCACGCACACGCACACGCGCACACGCACACAAAGGTGTGTGTTTTCCCGCACACACACACACACATACACAGTCATGTATGGAGTCAGTATGGGGATTTACAATACTAGTTCATATGCAACTACTTAACTGAGACTACACAGTAAGCCAGTGTCCTTCCCGCATTTGTCTACATGTAACACAGTGACCCCAAACATTAGGGATCTATATAGTCACGAGGCTACCATGTTATTCTCACTGCAGATCAAAGAGGACAAACAGGCCCCTTTCAAACAGGTTGTTCTCCACAGATCATACATCACTACACTGTTTGTACGTTATGACCACACCCTTAAGAGTAGTGTGTGTGTGTATGTGTGTGTGTGTATGCTATGTGTGTATCTAGAAGTTCCTGCTGGGCTTCCTGGATAGAAATGTAACCGGTGGTGTTGTGATTGTGAGCGCTCTGTAAATATGTATCTACCACACCAGTGACTCACTGGATAAACAAGAGAGAGAGGCTGTTTTTTTACCCTGCGTGGTTCCCATCAAACTCTTTGAAGGAATGTGATTGTAGATGGTGAAATATGTCTCAGCAGCTTATGCTTGTTTTAGTTCCGGATCCTTCTCTTTTTTTATTCTTGTCTAAAATCGGTTGTACATTTGAATGAGAACCAAAACAGACTCCTGGTAACCAGGTAACACAGAAACAAGTTAGACATTTAACACCTGCGGTGATGGAGGACCTTTTTATTGATTGTTTTACTACGTGACAAACCATTAATGGTTTTGTTATCACCTATGCACTTCAACTTAGATAAGATTGTCTTAAGGGACAGCCGTCTAATAAAAGTACATTTAGTTAAAGATCTACAAAACTCGGACTAACTAACTGTACAGCAGTTGGCAACGGTTCAGAATGTATATCTCTAAAGTGTTTGATTTCATTTCAACTTTTGTCACAGTTAGAAAACACCAGAAAGTCTCCATCTGAATCCTCTCTTTATTGTAGCGTTTGTTGACCCTTGAATGACTCCCTTAGCTCAGTCAGAGAACAGTTTGTCAATGTCTCTGGTAAGGAGGACTATATCTCAGGGATGGCCTCAGTCTGATCTCATCTCTCCAACACTCCAGCATGCTGTAAGTGTTCAACATACACCTTGCCAATTCAGATGAGCAGTCCTAAGTCTAGAGTTTAACGGTCCAAAACCAACCCTGGTTTACCATAGTCAAAGCACTACAGTCAATAGTCTCGCCAAGCACCCAAATGAGAGGACCACTGGAGAAAGAAGTGAAGAGAGAGAATCTAGTAGAGGCAGAGGTCTATTAAAAGAAAAGGTTTAAGTTGGAAGGAGTGGGAGTTATCCACCTACAACTGTCTTATCAGAGCTGCCAGGCTCCCTGCACATTGTCTGTGCGTTAATTCAACCTGAAGTCTGGAAGCGGTTCTGCTTCGCTGCTCTGGAATGGGCTCAGTGCTTCAGCCCTTAGCCTGTAACCTGGCATGACATTCCCAGCCCCAGGCCTAGTGATGGAGCAGTTCTCCACAGCCATTTCACATGGGAACAGACCATGCAGGCCACAGCAGTCTTATTCACTCTACAGGACAGGTGCCAAGCAGTAACATAACATCACAGCTGAGCACAGGAAACTGACAAGTAATATGTGCTCATAGGCTGACTGATCGGGATGGCCCTGGGTTAAATGGTACAGCTCAGTGAATACTGTTCATGTGAGTCAGTGAACTGGTGTTGTGCTTAAATGATCCTCGTTGGTGGAATGTTGTTATCATATTAGTGTCGGCTGGCTTTAAGGCCGCGCTAGTGCCAAACGCACATTAGTTAGCAATTTCATCATGTAAAAGCTGGAGCACTGGCATTTTCAAGCACTAACGCCAGGTTCAGCCATTTATCTGTCTAATATCAGCTCGCTTGCACTCAGATGGGAAGGGTGGAAATATTTGAGGTGTGTAATTAAAACCATGATCCAAAGTGTTAATTTCAGGGATGGAACAAGAATAGCCTAATGTGCTTTAGGTGCCTGTATACTTCGTATTTAGAAACATTAAAAAAATAATGTTTTTCCCATTTTGTTTTATTAAGGCTTTTTATTTGTCCTGCCCAATGCAATCGTGATGCAGTCAAGACTGTCAATAAAGGGTTAGGCTCCTGAGACCGCTTGGAAATAAATCTTAATCATCAAAGCTTTATGAAAATATCAAGTTTAAGAGGAGTAAAACAGTGAGCCGACATTCCCTTTTTAATCTGTGCATTGCAGGCAGGCCCACATTATTTTAACCATGCAAGTCCCGCTTTGGACGTGCTTAAAACCAACCTCCATGATGTAGGCTACATGTCCATGCCTATCATGAAACGAGAGGTGAGAACCTCGGTGAATACCAGTGAATCTCATATTTAGAAGTTCTGTAACCTGTAAAAATTGCTTGTTTTCCGTTTCATACGTTCAAAACCCAAGCCCTCCCTTAGGCCTACTATAACGAAGACTGGTTCAACAGCAGTGACTGTCTTTTTTATTCTGGCCATTTTATGATATCATTACATTTTACATTTATTTATTGTTGTTGTTGGTTTATGAAACAGATTGCTTATAACAAAATGAAACGAAAAACTAGCAATCTTATTAGAATGATTCACCTTTCTGGTTTTATGGTTACAACGTTTGCGGCGCGCATGCAATGCATCTTCTGGAAATGTGTGAATGCGAGGTGGAAGATGGTTCTGATTATGTTCATAAAACATAGACCTATTGGGGAGGAGGATAACGATGAGTGGACATTCTCCCTTCCTCTTTGTATTGGATCTTTGTTCAGCTACTGTAAAAATATATTTCTGACACACCCCTGAACATATAGCGCTACTGCCTGACCCTTAGATTATGACATAATGACAAAATGCCACTGGACTGGACCACAGTTGTTAACATATATTTCATTCAAACCATTCAGATGTACTGTATTTCTCTATGTACAGTATATAAACTCATCAAAAAAAGAAACGTCCTCTCACTGTCAACTGCGTTTATTTTCAGCAAACTTAACATGTGTAAATATTTGTATGAACATAACAAGATTCAACAACTGAGACATAAACTGAACAAGTTCCACAGACATGTGACTAAGAGAAATGGAATAATGTGTCCCTGAACAAAGGGGGGGGGGTCAAAATCAAAAGTAACAATCAGTATCTGGTGTGGCCACCAGCTGCATTAAGCACTGCAGTGCATCTCCTCCTCATTGACTGCACCAAATTTGCCAGTTCTTGTAGCGCTGTCTTAGGCGTCTCACAATTCAGACATTGCAATTTGTTGCCCTGACCACATCTGCAGTCCTCATGCCTCCTTGCAGCATGCCTAAGGCATGTTCACACAGATGAGCAGGGACCCTGGGCATTTTTCTTTTGGTGTTTTTCAGAGTCAGTAGAAAGGTCTCTTTAGTGTCCTACGTTTTCATAACTGTGACCTTAATTGCCTACCGTCTGTAAGCTCTTAGTGTCTTAACGACCGTTCCACAGGTGCATGTTCATTAATTGTTTATGGTTCATTGAACAAGCATGGGAAACAGTGTTTAAACCCTTTACAATGAAGATCTGTGAAATTATTTGGATTTTTAAGAATTATCTTTGAAAGACAGGGTTCTGAAAAAGGGACGTTTCTTTTTTTGCTGAGTTTAGATATACACACCCATTGCACTGGGGTCTAACTGATATCTCTCCATCTTTGTGCAGTACAATGGCCAAGTTCAGGTAGAAGAGGTCCCGTTCAGGTAAAGGTGTTTGAACCAGCTGTAAGGCCTTTTTTTCTGCACACACAAAAGGCTTTGTTCTGTTAGCATAGCCAAAATTAACATCCTTGTATTCTCTACTCTAGTTTCTTCAGCCACAGCGTGTCAATATTGACATGCCACGTGGACCGTACAGTAATACTTTTCCCAATAGGACCTGAGTGGCGTTGCACAACTCTACAAACCCATCAATCAACTAGATTTATACTGAACAAAATATAAACGCAACATGTAAAGTGTTGGTCCCATCTTTAATGAGCTGAAATAAAAGATCCCAGAAAATGTTCCATATACACAAAAAGCTTATTTCTTTCAAATGTTGTGCACAAACGTGTTTACTGTACATCCCTGTTAGTGAGTGTTTCTCCTTCACCAAGGTAATTAATCCACCTGACAGGTGTGGCATATCAAGAAGCTGATTAAACAGCATGATCATTATACAGATGCACCTTGTGCTGGGGACAATAAAAGGCCACTAAATGTGCAGTTTTGTCAAACATCGCAATGCCACAGATGTCTCAAGTTTTGAGGGGTGTGAAATGGACATGCTGACTGCAGGAATGTCCACCAGAGCTGTTACTAGAGAATTTAATGTTTTCAAACATTTCTCTATCATAAGCTGCCTCCAACATCGTTTTAGAAGATTTGGCAGTACGTCCAACCGACCCTACAACCGCAGACCACAGGTAACCACACCATCCCAGGATCTCCTTATCCGGCTTCTTCACCTGCGGGATGGTCTGAGACCAGCCTCCCGGTCAGTTGATGCAGCTGTGGGTTTGCACAACCGAAGAATTTCTGCACAAACTGTCAGTTTAGTTTTAGGATCACCCCTGGAGAACGGAACAGACAACGAGAATGGCTTGTGAAGTAATTGGTGAATTCCCCCAGTGTACAAAAATCACTAATAAACTCCCCATTTGCATTCTAGTTGTGCTACTGATGCATGTTTTGTTATTGTTTTTGTATTTATGGATCCCCATCAGCAAAATTAAGGCAGTTGATACAGTTTTAAAAACATGACAGTACATTCACAGATTTCCCAACACACTGTGTGCCCTCAGACCCCTACTCCACCACTACCACATATCTACAGTACTAAATTCATGTGTACAGTTGAAGTCGGAAGTTTACATAAACTTAGGTTGGAGTCATTAAAACAAATTTCTTGTTAACAAACTATAGTTTTGGCAAGTCAGTTGGGGCATCTACTTTGTGCATGACACAAGTAATTTTTCCAACAATTGTTTACAGACAGATTATTTCACTTATCACAATTCCAGTGGGTCAGAAGTTTACATACACTAAGTTGACTGTGCCTTTATACAGCTTGGAAAAGTCCAGAAAATCATGTCATGGCTTTAGAAGCTTCTGTTTGGCTAATTGACATCATTTCAGTCAATTGGAGGTGTACCTGTGGATGTATTTCAAGGCCTACCTTCAAACTCAGCACCTCTTTGCTTGACATCATGGGAAAATCAAAAGAAATCAGCTTGACCTCAGAAAAAAATTGTAGACCTCCACAGGTCTGGTTCATCGTTGGGAGCAATTTCCAAATGCCTGAAGGTACCACGTTCATCTGTACAAACAATAGTATGCAAGTATAAACACCATGGGACCACGCAGCCGTCATACCGCTCAGGAAGGAGACGCGTTCTGTCTCCTAGAGATGAACGTACTTTGGTGCGAAAAGTGCAAATCAATCCCAGAACAACAGCAAAGGACCTTGTGAAGATTCTGGAGGAAAGAGGTACAAAAGTATCTATATCCACAGTAAAACGAGTCCTATATCGACATAACCTGAAAGGCCGCTGAGCAAGGAAGTAGCCACTGCTCCAAAACCGCCATAAAAAAGCCAGACTACGGTTTGCAACTGCACATGGGGACAAAGATCGTACTTTTTGGAGAAAAAGACAAACAAAAATAGAACTGTTTAGCCATAATGACCATCGTTATGTTTGGAGGAAACCATTCCAACCGTGAAGCACAGGGGTGGCAGCATCATGTTGTGGGGGTGCTTTGCTGCAGGAGCGACTGGTGCACTTCCCAAACATATAGCATCATGAAGTAGGAAAATTATGTGGATATATTGAAGCAACATCTCAAGACATCAGTCAGGAAGTTAAAGCTTATTGTGGGAGGCTTGTGGAAGGCTACCCGAAACATTTGACCCAAGTTAAACAATTTAAAGGCAATTCTACCAAATACTAATTGAGAGTATGTAAACATCTGACCCACTGGTTATGTGATGAAAGAAATTAAAGCTGAAATAAATCATTCTCTCTACTATTATTCTGACATTTCACATTCTTAAAATAAAGTGGTGATCCTAACTGACCTAAGACAGGGCATTTTTACTAAGATTAAATCTCAGGAATTGTGAAAAACCGAGTTTAAATGTATTTGGCTAAGGTGTATGTAAACTTCCAACTTCAACTGTATGTATAGTGCGTATGTTATCGTGTGTCTGTGTATGCATGTGTCTGTGCCAATGTTTGGGTTGCTTCACAGTCCCCGCTGTTCCAGAAGGTGATTTTTTAATCTGTTTTTTAAATCTAATTTTACTGCTGGCATGAGTAACATGATGTGGTGTACGAGCTGTGTGCCAGTGTAACGATCGTTGTTGGAAGGATTGGACCAAGGTGCAGTGTGGAAGGCGTTCATCATATTTATTCCTGTGAACCAGCAACAAAACAAATAAAGAGTAACAAAACGAAACGTACAGCTTTGTAGGGCTCAAAAGCAACAATACAAAATCAAGATCCCACAAACAACAGGTGGGAAAAGGCTGCCTAAATATGATCCCCAGTCAGAGACAAAGAAAGACAGCTGCCTCTGATTGGGAACCATACCAGGCCAACATTGAAATATACAAACTAGAGTACCCACCCTAGTCACACCCCGACCTAACCAAAATAGAGAATAAAAAGGCTCTCTAAGGTCAGGGCGTGACAGCCAGTAGTTTAGGCAGACAACTCGGTGCATTCAACATGTCAATACCTATCATAAAAAAAGTAGCGATGAAGTCAATCTCTCCTCCACTTTCAGCCAGGAGAGATTGACATGGATATTATTAATATTAGCTCTCTGTGTACATCCAATGGCCAGCTGTGCTGCCCTGTTCTGAGCCAATTGCAATTTTCCTAAGTCCTTTTTTGTGGCACCTGACCACACAACTGAACAGCAGTCAAGGTGCGACAAAACTATGGCCTGTAGGACCTGACTTGTTGATAGTGTTAAGAAGGCAGAGCATTGCTTTATTATAGACAGACTTCTCTCCATCTTAGCTACTACTGCATCAATATGTTTTGACCATGACAGTTTACAACCTAGAGTTACTCCAAGCAGTTTAGTCATCTCAACTTGCTCAATTTCCACATTATTTATTACAAGATGTAGTTGAGGTTTAGGGTTTAGTGAGTGTTTTTTCCAAATACAATGCTTTTAGTTTTAGAAATATTTAGAGCTAACGTATTCCTTGCCACCTACTCTGAAACTAACTGCAGCTCTGAGTGTTGCTGTCATTTCAGTCGCTGTAGTAGCTGACTTGTATAGTGTCGAGTCATCTGCATACATAGACACTGGTTTTACTCAAAGTCAGTGGCATGTCGTTAGTAAAAATTGAAAAAAGCAAGGGGCCTAAACAGCTACCCTGGGGAATTCCTGATTCTAACTGGATTATATTTGAGATGCTTCCATTAAAGAACCCCCTCTATGTTCTGTTAGACAAGTAACTCTTTATCCACATTATAGCAGGGTGTGTAAAGCCATAACACAAGTCTTTACAGCAGCAGACTATGATCGATAATGTCAAAAGCTGCGCTGAAGTCTAACAAGACAGCCCCCACAATAATTTTATCATCAATTTCTATCAGCCAATCATCAGTCATTTGTGCAAGTGCTGTGCTTGTTGAGTGTCCTTCCCTATAAGCATGCTGAAATTCTGTCAATTTGTTTACTGTGAAATAGCATAGCATTGAACTTGGTAGTATTGAACTTGGTGACGTGGAAACCCCACACCCTTGAGTCTGCTACATTATGAACTTTAACTCACTAAAACTTTGAAATTGTTGCCTGTTGCATTCATATTTTTGTTCAGTGTAGTAAAAGCGTATATCTCGGAGAAAGACGTGAAAAGCCAGTGAGAGCCACACAGGTTTGGAAAATCGAACAGTAAAGTGCCTGTTGACATCAATGCCCCGACAGATAAAGGCCTTTGATGAAGATTTCTTGCAGGACAAGAGAGATGTGCAGATGTTATTTACCTTGGCCATTAGCTGCCTTTCAGCATGTTTTCAACGTGTATTTAGACCAGAAGAACTGGCCCTACATTGTTATTTTTAGCGTCATAACGTGTGTTTTCAGTGCACACTTCATTGTGATGCTGAGTAAACATATCAAACACACAGCAGTGTGTAGAATATTACCTCAGTGTCTTTGATCTGCACGCACACACGCACGCACGTACGCACGCATGCACGCAAGCACGCACGCACACACACACACACACACACACAATACCTAGGAACAGAGCCAAGGTTGTGGATGGTGCTGCAATCAACTATTGTCAAAGCCCTGAAAAAAAAGTCAAAGGAAAAGGTCCCTCTATAGGCTACATTCCTGAGAACAAACCTAGACGGAAGTGGCATTGTATTTCAAGCAAGGCTTTTTTTAATAAATCTGCCCCCACAGCGATTGCAGAGCGTTACTTCGGCCTGAGCTCATTGCTATTCTGAAGAAGAAGAATAACAATTAGGAAGACGTCACCTCCACACACTATGACCAGCCTGTGTGAACCGTCCGCTAAAGTAATGCGCTTCATTCATCCGTGGCCCACTTTTAGACCAATGAACTCAGACAACACAATGAGTCAGAACCCCTGGAGAAGAATGCAGTTCAGCAAGGGAAAACTGATTCAAATTTGGACACTCAATAATGTATGAGAACATGTGGAGGGAAAATGACAAAATATGGATTAAGTATTCATTTGTATCCGGCATTGAAAATACACTGAGTGTACACAAACATTAAAGGACACCTGCTCTTTCAATGACATAGACTGACCAGGTGAATCCAGGTGAATGCTATGATCCCTTATTGATGTCACTTGTTAAATCCACTTCAATCAGTGTAGATGAAGGGGAGGAGGCAGGTTAAAGAATGATTTTTAAGCCTTGAGAGAATTGAGACATGGATTGTGTATGTGTGCCATTCAGAAGGTGAATGGGCAAGTCAAAAGATTTAAGTGCCTTTGAACGGGGTATAGTAGTATGTGCCAGGTACTGATGGATTTTTCACACTCAACAGTTTCCAGTGTGTTTCAAGAATGGTCCACCACCCAGCCAACTTGACACAACTGTGGGAAGCATTGGAGTCAACATGGGCCAGCATCCCTGTGGAACGCTTTTGACACCTTGTAGAGTCCATTCCAAATTAATTGAAGCTATTCTGAGGGCAAAAGGGGGGGTGCATCTCAATATTAGGAAGGTATTCCTAATGTTTGGTATTCTCAGTGTATACATGTTTGAATTAGAGAATAAATGCTTAGCTTGGGCACTTCTTCACAAACTCTCAAAATCAGCCAATGCAGGCCTTGAGGCCTCACAGCTCCTTTGTTGTTGTCATAGTAATTTCAGTCCAAAAAAGGCACTCCTATAAGCATGTGAGGTGTCCTGTTTTTTTACACAAGGGCTGTGTAAATGCAAACTACACGTCTGTCTGCCATCAAAGGTGCATAAAAAAAACAGGTCCAGAGAGAAAAACAGTATATGGTTGGTGGCAGAAGCAAAACACAGAACAAGGACTCATAGTCAGCCAGGAATGAGGTGTCTTCTGTGGTTGCTACTTATAAAGTGGGGAACTTGAAGCCACCTGAGAAACTAACAGCACAGGACTGTGGAATGTCAGCGGAAGGGGCAAAACCACAAATATTAAGGAAAAATGTGAATTGGCTGGTATTTTACAACTTGGGCTTTATGGGCTGTAACTTAGAAAATCAAAAGTAAAAAACAAGTTGTAATTATCCACATACTTACTGCACTCCTTTGACACACTTTGGAGTGAAGAACAGTGGACTGAACTCAATACCATACACACTAGCTTTATACTACATAACTGCAGTGTAAGTTGAAAAATTAGCCAAAAGTGTAACAGTATATAATGGATAAAACACCAGACTAAATTGAATTAACCGATTCTTAGCACAAGTGGCTATATGATCAAATATAACAGGACTATAACAGGAATCGTTTAAGTTATGCTATAGTAACCATATTCTACAAGAGTTACCATTTCACTATGTTACTACACTCTTCAAAAAAAAAAAACCTTAAAGGGTTCTTCGGTTGTCCCCATAGCAGAACCCTTTGAATAACCCTTTTTGGTTGCAGGTAGAACCTATCAAGACAGCCGAAGATCCCGTTCAGAAACCTTTTTTCCAAGAGTGTATGTTTTACAAGGAAACCATCCAAGTAGAGGGATTTTCCATGTGATACTGTGTAAATTTTGGTATTGGCAACATAATCAAATCAAATCAAATGTATTTATAAAGCCCTTTTTACATCAGCAAATGTCACAAAGTGATATACAGAAACCCAGCCTAAAACCCCAAACAGCAAGCAATACAGAAACCAAGCCTAAAACCCCAAACAGCAAGTAATACAGAAACACGGCCTAAAACCCCAAACAGCAAGCAATACAGAAAACCTGAGGCAGGACAAAGCCTTGTAACCCCAGGCTTGACAATGATGCTTCGCCTGCATGTTTCTATCATTAATATCAGTTACTGATATTATAGAGCCCAAGCCGACTGTTGTGTTTACTATTCCTTAACATCATACCCTTTAGGTCACATGTCAAACTCATTCCAACAAGGGCCAAATGTGCGAGTTTTAAGCTCCTCCTTTGGACTTGATTGATGTAAGGAACTCCCCTCACCTGGTTGTCTAGGTCTTAATTTAAGGAAAAAAAGAAAAACCACCAGGCCCTCCATGGAATGAGTTTGACACCCCTGCTGTAGGTCATCAGGTGAAATACTGCAACTTCTGCGTACATGCAGTGATAATAATAGATTTGACTATGTGTGAGGACTTACTATCATGGGACTCAGCCTTGTAATTAATACAGTAGTTGCCATAGTAAGTCACAGCCATAGGCTGCAATAGGGAGCAGGGTCAGTGAGGTCGAGATACAAGTTCAAGGTGTGCTACATGTCTCAAAGTCAAGTTGTTGTTGTTTTGAATGTGTTGTGTGCTATGAGCCATTTGTCAAATAGCCTTTTCCATATCATGTAAATTTGATGAGCAGTAAAGCTTTTTGAACTGAATTACATTGAGAAATAGCAGTAGTGTGGGGGATCAGACCAGTGGTAAACGATGAATGACTCTTGATGATGATCCAACATGAGAGGCCAAACAGGGTTCATTCTGAGCAGGGTGAGAGTGTGAGTAACCCTGTCACATTAGTGTAAATACACATCAGTCTATCTGAGGCGAGTCACTAACCAGAGGCCATGGTTGTGTTTTTCTCCACTAATTGACCAATCACATCAAATCTTTTTTCATCATATCTTTTTCAGAGCTGATCTGATTGATCAAAAGTGAAAAAAATATTAGAATTGGGCTGCCTGTCTAAACGCAGCCCATGTGTCTTTACATTCCTGTCTCCGTAAGATTCGGAACTCGCCGGAACAACACCTGAAAGATGCTATATTATCCATAAACATGATCAATTAATTAATTTGGTAATATCTTAAAAATATAAGCTTGCCAGTCGCGGGCATGAACTATGAAGCATTAGTGGCCTATTTATTACTACCAGTTAACAATTTAATATGAATAATTATATGAATAATACCAATGGGATATTTAGTGCACATTAAAATGTGATCAATAATTTTAATTCAGACACATTTTAATCAGTTATCATCAGTGGCGCAGCGGTCTAAGGCACTGCATCTCAACGCAAGAGGCATCACTACAGCCCCTGGTTTGAATCCAGGCTGTAGCACATCCGGCCGTGATTGGGAGTCCCATAGGGCAGCGCACAATTGGTCCAGCATCGTCCGGGTTTGGCCGGGGTAGGCCGTCATTGTAAATAAGAATTTGTTTTTAACTCACTTGCCTATTTAAATAAAGGTTAAAAAACATCCACAGAATGCAACCCACCATAGTGAAGAACAGTATACATTTTCTAAGTATTGTACCTTTAAAGGGCTCATAGCAAATCATTTCCTGAAATACAAAGGCAGCCTTCACACTACAGTGGTCTCTTTCTGCTATCAAGGAGGACCAGGACCAGAGGAGCCATGTTAGGCTGACTGAGATGCTGAACACAGGGGATCCTGTGTTGGGAGACCTGCTGCATTGCTCACGAGTTTGTTTGAGTGGCTTGAGCCACACACAGGAAACAGAATTCAACCGTTTCCTGATTCCAGGGCTTCCTGTCAACTTTGGGTTACAGGATCAATCGCAGCGATTCTTCTAGGCTTCTAACACATTCCAGTTTTATGGACAGAACCTGAGTATGTATAGCAGAAAAGTGCACAAGTCAAAAGGTACACAGAGGAGGTGTAAGGGGTTCAGAACTCTTGTGTTTCATTGGAGACTGTAGGCCAACACGTTTCGAGCACGCACGCACACACACACACGCGCACACACACACACATGCACACACACCCACACAGCTGATCATTTCACAGATTGTTCTGTGGTCTTGGTTCCTGTAACATCCACCTCAGTTCTACCACACAACAACAACTCACTACCCATAAAGAATTGACTCTATGTGGACGAACAGATCAAATATGATCAAACCACAGCATACACTCCTAGACAATAAACACATCATTAATGACAAACTTAGTAAATATAAATAACTGCGCTATAATAATATAAAATACTGCGCTGCATTTCATGCAAATTTTTTTTGTACATTATATTATGTTATTTTAACAAGTAATACAAATAAATCTCGAAAAGATAGGGGTCAAAATGATTGGATCCCCGGTTTTCAATACTCCAGCACCCTCCCCTTGCGATGATAACAACACTGAGCTGTTTTATGAGTTTGAGAACACATTGGGAGAGATTTTAGACCAAAATATTCTATGGCTAAAATATTCTGGTACTTGGTAATGTTCATGACACCATGGAACAATATGGGAAGCTGGACAATCATTTATAAAACATTACAGAAATGTTTTTCTTTCACTTCCTGAACACAGTGCACACAGATAAAATTATTCTAAACATAGACAACAGCTGCTAGTGGACAGGGTGGCAACGTGCAGGGAATGAAGATTCGGCATGTCTGTAGCCAATTAATCTGACCTGGAAGAGGTATAGTAGCTCATAGGCTGAGTGCCGGCTGGGGTCTTCGAGAAAGCCAATACTTTTTTAGGGGCAAGATGGAAGTCGAGGTTGGGGTGTGCGCACACCACATCCCCTCTTTAGGTTCTTGGCCTGCACTGTTTTAGCTGAACACAATCAGAACTGTGGAGACCTGCTTGGAAGAGCCACCAAGAACGTCCAACAATAGCGAAAGATATGGGCCTTCTGTCTTTGCTATTAGAGTACAGTGCTCGACACGTGGGCTTGGGCTGAGGCACATTGCTACAACGTGTTTACTTTCGGACCAAAACACAGATTCTCATGCGGCCCCACAGGCCATATGCCGATACACACCGCACAGTGCTATCGCCGTCAACGTTTCCGTAGGGCTCACAAAGGTCACGAAAACACTGCCAGCTCACCAATGTGTTGTCCCCTGGCACTTAACTATCAACAGGAAACATCTTTCACAGAACAGGAAGTGCTACTCTCTAATTGGGCCCTGTGTGATTCAGTGAGAACCTTCTTTCAGCCAATGGGAGAGCAGCTATTTTAAGGGGTATAAAAGGAGAGAGCATACTCATTGTATACAGTCATTCCAAGTTGTGCCTCCGCAAATCTCTTGGCTAATGTACTGTTTCTCCATTGCCTGTGTTTAAGGAAACGAAAGAGTCTGCTGGTAGCTTAGTCACTCTAATACAATGTTTCTCAAAAATAGTTCCAAAAGCCAAGATATGTTAGGCATCACTATAGTATTGTTGAATTTCACAGAAATCCACAAAACAGCTTTCTGCACTCCAATCGGACTCTATAACTTCATACAATGCAAGCAGATGTGCATACCACTGGTATTTGACTGGTGAGTGGCTTTATCTGGTCATAATTCCAATACATTACAAGGCTCTTCTTTAAAGCCCAAAGAGATGGACCTTGTGACCCTCTCTGAACATGGTGGCAGCATGATCTGCTTAACAGCTGGCAATTATCAAGGTCCATTGAAGTCTTCACATGATAACGTTCAAAATTCAGTATCGATTATGGTATTTAACAACTATAGTTAACTCTATGCTAGGCCTTATATTATCCAGAGCAACAATAGGATTGTAGCTACAGTATCATCTTTTTTTACCGGGTCAGCTGATGTGCGGCGTTGATCTCTCTCTCTATATACTACCTCATTCAGGGCAGGAGCTCCACCTGTTTTGAACCCCACATTTTTAGCAAAATAATTGACTTTCCTGTTTTGCATGTTATTTTAATTAATTCATACGTGTTTCCACCAAGGTGGCTTAGCAGTTCAGACGTATTTTTCCGTGTTGTCGTGTCGTGTCCTGTATATATATATATTTACACCTTTTCTTCACATATCTTTTATTTATTTTATTATCCAAGAACTCAACTACAAAAGCTTTCCTGCAAAAGCTTTCCTGCAACCCGCTTCACCAATTACAATAAGTACTATTTACCTCAATCTGAAAATCCATCGTGGAAGATAGCCAGGGGCTAATTCAGAAGCTAGCCTGAAAGCTAATCCAGAAGCTACTCCGATAGCTAGCCAGAAGCTAATCTGTAGCTGCCCCGAAATTAGCCGGTTTGCTGGCTAGCGTTGGTGTTTCAGCTGCCCACGTTTTTGCGGTCATCAGCTATTCCTCTAGCTCGATAATCTACCGGCACTTTTGTGCAACGCGACTCGGACCGGAGCATTCCGGGACTTTTTTTCTCTCAGTTTCCCCGGATTCCAACCGCAGCCTCTGGACACGTGCACCTTGATTTCGCAGCTAGCTAGCTGCATACCGTGTGACTATTGGCTTACGTCGACCCCGGAGCTAACTCAAATCATGCTGGAGCTAGCCAGCTGAGGAGTTCCATCACCATCCGGACCCGCTTCTTTGTTGCTGCTGCAGATACGGAACCCCACCGGGCCTTCACGACTGACTGCCGACGTTATCTGCCCGAGGGATTTATCCAACCGGCACCTCCGTCCCGGCGTTACCTGAACGCTCATCTGAGGCCCGCTAATCGTTAGCTGTCTTATCGGCTGCTATCTGAACAAAACCCCACTACACGGAACCTACCGACGGAAACGCACGAGGTATCTACAAACAGACCTCCATCCTATGCTGCTACCGATAGCCATATACCCGGCCAGCTGTCTGGATCGCCACGACCCCAACCAACCTCTACTCACTGGACCCTTATTTATCACTTGATTAAGCTTGCCTCTCCTTAATGTAAATATGCCTTGTCCATTGCTGTTCTGGTTAGTGTTTATTGGCTTATTTCACTGTAGAGATTCTAGCCCTGCTCTCTATACCATATCCAACCCTGCAGTTCCACCACCCACATATGCGATGACATCACCTGGTTTCAATGATGTTTCTAGAGACAAGATCTCTCTCATCATCACTCAATACCTAGGTTTACCTCCACTGTATTCACATCCTACCATACCTTTGTCTGTACATTATTCCTTTAAACTATTTTATCGCCCCCAGAAACTTCCTTTTACTCTCTGCTCTGGTAGCTCTAGGCGACCAATTCTCATAGCTTTTAGCCGTACCATTATCCTACTTCTCCTCTGTTCCTCTGGTGATGTAGAGGTGAATCCAGGCCCTGCAGTACCTGGCTCCACTCCTATTCCCCAGGCGCTCTCTTTTGATGACTTCTGTAACCGTAATAGCCTTGGCTTCATGCATGTTAACATTAGGAGCCTCCTCCCTAAGTTTGTTCTGTTCACTGCTTTAGCACACTCTACCAACCCGGATGTTTTAGCCGTGTCTGAATCCTGGCTTAGAAAGACCACCAAAAATTCAGACATTTTTATCCCCAACTACAATATTTTCAGACAAGATAGAACGGCCAAAGGGGGCGGTGTTGCAATCTACTGCAAAGACTGCCTGCAGAGTTCTGTTATACTATCCAGGTCTGTTCCCAAACAATTTGAACTTCTACTTTTAAAAATCCACCTCTCTAAAAACAAGTCTCTCACCGTTGCCGCCTGCTATAGACCACCCTCTGCCCCCAGCTGTGCTCTGGACACTATATGTGAACTGATTGCCCCCCATCTATCTTCAGAGCTCGTGCTGCTAGGTGACCTAAATTTGAACATGCTCAACACCCCAGCCACCCTACAATCTAAGCTTGATGCCCTCAATCTCACACAAATTATTAATGAACCTACCAGGTACCACCCTAATTCCGTAAACACGGGTACCCTCATAGATATCATCCTAACAAACTTGCCCTCCAAATACACCTCTGCTGTTTTTAACCAAGATCTCAGCGATCACTGCCTCATTGCCTGCATCCGTAATGGGTCAGCGGTCAAACGACCTCCACTCATCACTGTCAAACGCTCCCTGAAACACTTCAGCGAGCAGGCCTTCCTAATTGACCTGGCCGGGGTATCCTGGAAGGATATTGATCTCATCCCGTCAGTAGAGGATGCCTGGTCATTTTTTAAAAATGCCTTCCTCACCATCTTGAATAAGCATGCCCCATTCAAGAAATTTAGAACCAGGAACAGATATAGCCCTTGGTTCTCTCCTGACCTGACTGCCCTTAACCAACAGAAAAACATCCTATGGCGTTCTGCATTAGCATCGAACAGCCCCCGTGATATGCAACTTTTCAGGGAAGCCAGAAACCAATATACACAGGCAGTTAGAACAGCCAAGGCTAGCTTTTTCAAGCAGAAATTTGCTTCCTGCAACACAAATTCAAAAAAGTTCTGGGACACCGTAAAGTCCATGGAGAATAAGAACACCTCCTCCCAGCTTCCAACCGCCCTGAAGATAGGAAACACTGTCACCACCGACAAATCCACTATAATTGAGAATTTCAATAAGCATTTTTCTACG
This sequence comes from Salvelinus fontinalis, assembly GCF_029448725.1. Lineage (NCBI taxonomy): Eukaryota > Metazoa > Chordata > Actinopteri > Salmoniformes > Salmonidae > Salvelinus > Salvelinus fontinalis. Next base: position 39,670,465 of record NC_074678.1, on the reverse strand, counting down.
GCTGGCCATGCTTTCCACCTGGCTACCCCTACCCGGGACAACAGCACTGCCCTCCCCTCTGCTACTCGCCCAAGCCTTCCCCATTTCTCTTTCTCCCAAATACAGTCAGCTGATGTTCTTAATGAGCTGCAAAATCTGGACCCTTACAAATCAGCCGGGCTAGATAATCTGGACCCTT